>NW_027464588.1:22115000-22415000 GCF_043290135.1 Rhipicephalus microplus
TTCAAAACACTCATTGGGTAACTCTTGCAAGCACACTTGCGTTGTACCCACTAGGGCATTATTAACAAACTTCTGGGTAGATGGCTGGTATTCGCTTTGCTATTTTTCGTCATTCTGAGAAGCTGGGCATAAGCTAAACACTTGAAACAAATTCCGTGCCAATTGTTCATGCAGTGGCTGATGACGATGATGAATCAGTGGTTATCTGCCAAAGTTATAAGAGGAATGAGAACAAGCTTTTGTAATAGGTTGAAGCAACGGACGGTCAACTCTTTACGCTGTTCGCGTTGTGCGATGACTGGTTGTTCTCTCGCTGTTTTAAAACACTTTATAAGCCGTATTACCGCGATTGCTTGCCAACATCAAATCTGCCTAAGGAAAGTTTACCAACAAGTCAAAAGCACCAGCGAAGTTCAGTAAATAAAAAATACAGAAAAAACCAACGTAGCTCTGTGAAATAATACTGGGCTGGCTCCCTAAGGACCTGGGTTCGAGCCCCACAGTGTTCTTGGTGCTAGGTTTTTTTTTTTTTGTTACGGACACCGGTAGCGGCGGTGGCAACGGCGGCGGTGGACAACTGCGCATGACCCAAGTTGTGCTCTCATAACAGCTTTCGTTGTAAAGCTAACCAGACTAATACTAGAAGCGGCAAAATATCTCAGATTGGTAGTGAATAGGCAAGCCCACAATCATCGTTCATGTCGGATGAATAATTGGATTTTGTGAGCGTGAACCTGTTGTCTGCCTCGCTGTAACCGTAAGATGCACTGCTCTGGTGCTAACCCAAAGGTCGCAGGACTGACATAGGGTTTTTCTTGATTGGAGAACAGAGAACGTAAAGGCCAATAAATAAATGACAAAGCACTTGTCTTCAGCCGAACTGTTCTCGAAAAACATCAATCACGAAATGTCATTTACGCATGTGCTGTGCACTTGACATCTTCTACGAGAAGAAAATTCTGACGTCATAGTTTATGATTACTCAAACAAAGCATCACAACGCATGGAAAACCGCGAGCGTGCCATAAATTTTTACTCTACAAGGCAGCTAAATAAAGTTCAGTTAAATTGAAGCGACCATATATCTCAATTTTAAACAGTGCTGCAAGCACTCAGTTATGCAAGACTAAAAATCAATGCGAAGAAAAGTGAGTTCTTTAGTCACACGGTGGTATTTCCCCGGCAGGCGCCAAACAGAGAGTCGTGTGTACGTCTGTGTGTGTGTGTGTGTGTGTGTGTGTGTGTGTGTGTGTGTGTGTGTGTGTGTGTGTGTGTGTGAAGTGTGTGTGCGTGTGTGTGTGAAAGTGTGTGTGAAAGTGTGTTCACCAAAAAACTGGGGAAGGTTTTTACCACAGAAATGACAAGGAGGATGTGGCTCGACAACTACAAGTGATCAGATATTTTTAATATAGGTTCACCGAAACCCAAATTAATTATTACAGCACAGCAAAAAAGCAATAGCAGTTATTAAGGCCTTGAACTGTTTTATAGCACACTTAAAAAAGAGATGTTTTATTTAAACTGTTCACCGATAGCCCGGCCTTCCCCTATCGTAGGCTTCTCGCGCAGCCAAAGGGGAGAATTGCGCGCTAGATAAGCGAAAGTCAACAGTACACGTTTGATTTAGCTCATCGCCTGGGACAAAGTCACCAAGATGCGGATGCAAATTCCGGATTACACAATTTTCAAGACACTGCAGTGGAGCACGTAAACTTGGCAAGGTTGTGGAAAGGAACTATAAAATTGATATTTAGAAACGGAAAAGTACATGTAGCTCAGACCGAAGAGGCAACCATTCTGAGGCTCTCCTATAATAGTCCAAAATCTGGAGTGCACGATGAACTTCGAAGAACGTACAGGAAGCTAACTGCAAGGTTAACGTGGATGAACATTAGTATGAGTATTACAATAAAACATGCCACAAATGCCAAGTCTTCAAAGCGAAGTTTTTGCCACGACGAAATAAATGATAATGCCGAAGTACTTTGAAGTACCTTTTGAGGTATGCCGAAATGAAGAAGGTAACGGCAAGCAGAAAACGCAAGCATTTTTGGTTGTCGTCAATGCGTGCACGCGCCATGTTGCTGCTAAGGCAGACCGAGAAGATGCGAATGCAGTAATTTCATTCTTCGAACGGGAAATCTTCAAACACATTAGATGAGAGCTGATAGATGGAAACAGCAAAAAGAGAAGTCCCCCTATCGAAACGTTATTTAGCTAGTCTGAGGCAGTTCCTCTGTTAACCATGATTATCTCAAAGACGTTAAAGCAATTCTTGCCGAGAACGGACCAGCTTTCCAAACTTCTAAGTTTAGACAATGGGCAGAAAATAAGGAGGCATAAAATTACGCTTTACAGTCCAAACTCACCCTTAAGCCAAATTTATGACTTTAGGAAAATTAGGTTGGCTGCTCGCTGATATAGAGCAGGGTTTAGTTGACAAAATTATCGCCAAGAAACAACATATGGTGGCATAGCGGAACCAAGAGTATAGTCATACAATGAATAGAAATTTTAGTAAGCGTCTTCGATCAGAAATCCCCGATGCGCAGCCAAGAAGCATGGTACTCGTACGAAAAGGATTCGACTCTAAGTCTCACGTTACTGGTCCCTACTTCCGCATGACGTCTACGAAGCGACAAGGTGTACTGAACGCGGTATATTACCAGGGACCTCTGGGCAAGGTCGAAAAGGCATCTTTATTAAACATATTGTTACAAGACAGAAAGTGAGCAAGACGACGTGATTCTGGAATGTGGGGCACGCTCTCGCTAGCCATTTCGGCTTACGCTTGGCGTCATGCAAATATAATTCAACTATAACCTCGTTTCTCTGTGTGCTCTCCCGTAACTTTTTGGCAGAGGTGCTGGATAGCAAAGCACGACGGAGCTTCGTAGCGGACGCCAAGTGGCCGCTTCCAACATGTATATCGACAGGGAAGATGCGCCAACAGCCATGCCCAACGCATCAACGGCGCCCATCTTACCTGTGGTCATTGTGATCGCTCCACCCCGCGATTATGGCAACTTTGTGGACACTGACAACAAAGATGTCGATTAGTGACTTCAACTCTACGAGCTCATGAGGGAAAATTATTGTTTTAACCCAACCATGATGCTGGCAAACCTCATCTTTTACTTGAGAGGTACGGCCAAGGCGTGGTTCAACAACAACGTGAAAGAGCTCATCAGCTGGGACGTTTGTAAGACGAAATTGCGCGAGATGTTCGGCCAATATGCCGGGTGCAAGAAGGCCGCCAAGAAAGAACTTTGTACCCGTGTCTAGACATCCACGGAGTCTTACCTGGCCTATATTCAAGATGTCTGGACCCTCTTCCGTAAGGTTAATACCACTATGACCGAAGCCGACAAGATAGCGCACGTACTCAAGGGCATCGCTTATGATGCCTTTAGCCTCCTTGTATTTCAAGGCTGTTCGACAGTCCAAGACGTCATTAAGAAATTCTGATGCTTTTAAGAGGCCAAAGTCGTCACATCGCTCACCACTTCACCCGTCTTTCCAACACCACTGCAGCGTCAACTTGTGAAGACTTCCGTTTTGACACTAAGCCAAATCCAGCCTCTACTGACATTACGAGGGTCGGTCGACGTGAAATCGAAGCGATCTCACCAGAACTGGAGAGTCTTGACGCTGCCCGAAGTGACGCTGCTGCTACGACCTGACCTACAATTTGTGTGTTGACCCTCCCGACCACCCAGAACTTGGGTGATGTAACAGTGTATGGTTTGTTTGTTAAAACCTTAGTCAACTCTGAGGCCAAATTTTATGTTATGAGCCCGCACATTCGTGACCGCTCGAAGAAAGTTGTGACTCCAGCCCCTTCACGCTGTGTTCGTGTTGCTGCGGCGGTGCATCTGTCGTCGTTGGTGTCTGCACAGCACGCGTAACTATAACTGGCCATCAAACCTCCGTCTTCCCCCCGTGTTCTCACCAACTGCACTAATGATGTTGTCTTCGGTCTAGAATTTTGTCCGCCCATTCGGCCCTCATTAACTGTTCAACTGGTACGGTGTAACTTGACCTGTCCTGATACTCCACTGAACATGTCCGTTTTTCACCGCAATCAGTTACCTGCATTGCCAAAATAGCGTCGCCACCTGAACCTGATGGAGACTACGCGCTCATGCCCATTACATTCGTCTTTCTGACTCGGAGTGTTACTTTTCTGCACACTATTATTCCATTACAAGAAAACCACGCTTGCATTCCTTTGCTGCACTTTACTCTGTGTTTGCAAGTGCTTCCGGTAGAATAGTCCTCGCCATGCTGACACCATCCGAGGATTGCGTCTGATTGCATCTGAGGATAGAAGACCGCAAACCACTTTCTTTGGAACTTTATAAGAATGACAAAATTTGAGCGTAAAAGGGGGAAATCGAGTAGACATGGCAGATAATGTGGTGATGTGGAGAAATATGATAACATTGCTGGCACAACTTTGAATTAGGTAGCGTGGGACTATATTAATCAGAAGTCAAGGGACACAGGATTTTCTTGCTGTAGGGCACACGGAAACAGGCTGATGATACTGATGAAAGAGTTAGTTTCATCTGATAATCACCTATAGGCTTCTGATGTCCCTATGGCTGTCTTCGCTTCAAAAGCCATTATTTCTGCCCGGCACCCTTTATATTGAGGGAGATGGCCAATAAAGAAAAGAACAGTACCTTTGATTACAAGCCACCGTTCCCGCTCTCACATTTGAATAAACACGTACATGCTGGCTACAACGCAGGAGCTAGAAGATGAGGCCGGTTCTTCCTTTGCACAACGTACAAACGTTCACGTGATAAATGGTGCAGGTCACCGGATTACACCTATGCCTAACCTTGGGCGTCTATTCCACGCCGCCCTGGCCATTTCCTCTTCTGAGACTTTCACGATTAACGATCGTGCTTTCCTTCGGAAAGACAGTCCATTCGTTATGCTCTGTTAGCTTCTACTAATGACACTGCCAAGATTGTTGTTCGAGGCTCCCCAGCAGAGACTGAAAATACCGAGGCTGTGTCAAGTCCCGGTGCCTTTATTAGGAGAGCGATTCCTTTTCCTCTACACTGTGGCTCATCTCCTGCGCGAGCTTTTGTATGTTTCACAGACGGCAATAGTTGAAACACACGACTATATCATTAAATATACAGTGCAACACAATATATTATACATGGTTTTGTAGAAGAAGCAAAATAAAATTCACAAGCGTGGAAGCTTGGGCAAGTTGGTAGGACATAACTGAATGCAAGAACAGCGCAACCTACAAGTAGTTACTTCGTAACTACGGAAGCGAAAAAACAAGGACAGAAAAGAGCGCTGTTTCTGTGCTTGTTTCAGCGCTCTTTGCTGTCCTTGTTTTTTTGCTTCCGTAGTTACGAAGTAACTACTTGTAGGTTGCGCTGTTCCTGCATTCAAAATTCACAATCCTTGAAACCGTGAGACTGGGCTGTTCGGAAAACTTATTTGGTTCCTTCTAGCCATGCTCATATCCAGAAATTTTTAAGCGGGTTGCATTTTCTAAAGGTTGTGAAACTCTGTATTTCAGTAGTGTATTGTTCATAAAACAACCGCTTCCAACCTCCCCCACCCATTTGGCCGAAGGCCAATTGCTAGGTTGGTTAGAGGTCTTAACTGGGTGCTGAAGGTTTTTTTTAGGTTGCATCTAGCACTTTGGAAAACTTTAGCAAGACGATGCTGGTTGTTTCTCCATTGATTCTCGAGCAGAGAGGTCCGAGGTAAGCCGCACACAGTAACGGACGCATGCCGGACGTCTGAACTCGATGGACAGGGACTCACTCCTAAACCAAGCATTCGCACTTCTCATAGAACTACGGGCAGGTTGTCGTTAAAATGATGCCTTCCGTCACTTCGGATTCTCTGACAGCCGCCGCTGCCTTGCCCGTTCCCTAGCTTAGGACTAACTGCTGCCTGCTTCATTTTAGTGGAGCAGTCATGAGTATTGGGAATGGGCTATTTTCTGTAGCAAATATTAGTTGGTGGTGGTACCTTTCTGGTAGGCTGAACAAATTTCATTGCCGCACAACCGTCTGTTGGGCCGACTGTGATCTTATCTTATCTTGTCTCAACGTGATAGCATTAAAGACCTCGTTTCGTGGGAACATCGGCGTCCGTGTCAGCGTTGGCATAAGACGTCGTTGATTCGGAGTAAAAAATCATAATCCTGTCCATGACGGAAGAATCTGGAGAGGTGCCAATATGTTGAAAAAAAAGACATTTCCCGGTCCGAGTGAGCGTCAAATAATGCGTTCGATGCTCTAACCACTGAGCTACCACACCGGCTTTGCCGAGTGAGCATCAAACGCAGGCCATTGCTAACTCCTAATTTCTAATTTACTCAAATTAATTTACTGCCCACTTTCACGAATGGGAGAAGACAGTGGGGGTGCTGACATTGAGTGCATCATTTTTATCTGTATGTACAAACAGTTGTAGTCATCATCGTTGTTTGTCAGGTGGCCTGTCTCAGTTGGGCCTCGTGTGGTTGCTTTAATGTATGACCTTGCCACTGTCTTGTAGGACGTCGTCCTTTAATATTATAACCCTCATTCTAAACCTGTTTGAGTCTACTGCAGAATATGAATACCTACACAATGGCTTCTATTTCGCCCTATCCAGAATGAGCCGTTTTCATTTTATACCTTAAACGTCTTGATTTTCTCACACTGTCTAATTCTCACTCTTTCTCGGCTGTGCTTACCGTCCAGTGGTAACCACACTTGGTGTTGCTGTCCACTTGTTACCGTGATTTGTACTGTCCACCGGCTACGTATTTTGCGACCGCTGCAGATGCATTTTTTTATTCTGATGTTACTAGCCTGCCTCCATTGCCTAATTTTTATTGACCCACTCAGCCGCCTCCACTCGCTGATGTACTGCTATTGATGATGATGATGATGATGATGATGATGATGATGGTGGTGGTGAACCCTCAGCTTTGCTGGCACTCGCCCACTAAGGGCGATCGGCCAAGAACCGGGCGGCAGATTCATCAAGTGTGCTAAGTCAGGCATTCAGGCAGTCTCGTAGCTGTGAATAATAACAATAGGCTAACAGGGTAACAGGGTCTTTGTGGCCCTTATGTACTTGTGGCCCTCTGTATGGTCAGAGTGGTCCGCTTAAAGGTGCTTTGGCTAACGAGTCTGCCATCTCATTTGGATAAATCCCGCAGTGGCCAGGTATCCATAGCAAGTCAACTTTTCCAGGTTTTCTGGTAATAAACTGCCAATCCTACTCAATAATACCAAATTTTTTGCTGTAGATAGTGCAGTGCATACTGAGAGAAACTCGGTAAGTATGACGGCTTCTGATTCGCTCCCAGGAAGTTTACGAAGCGCTAGAATTATAGCAAATAATTCAGCGATGAATATAGGCGTGTAATCTGGTAATCGAACTGAGAAAGACCAGTCGAGAGAAGTACAGAAGATGCCTATTCCAGCCTTTTCGTTCAATACGGATGCATCCGTCGCACTAATGTTGTTTATGGTCAGATGAGTCAAGTAATTAATCTTTTAACCGAATATTTAAATATTGAAGAGGAAGTTGTTTCGCATAAGAAGGGAACTATCATCAAATTTAATTTCAAGTTTTGAATTAGGCGTCTTCGTTATGTCAATCTGACAAATATTTACATTGAGAGGCTCTAGCAACGCTTGGACGAACCTAATCTGATGGGAGTGTAGTCTAGACTATTGTGTTCCAAAGAATGCGGTTGGTTCTTGAATAAAAACGTATCAAGCTTGTCGATGAGGTGAATTGTATATTTTTAAGAAAGTTTGAACTGTAAGTATTCTAACCCGAGTTAACAAAGGTAGAAGGCGCGCTTCCACATACAAAACATTGTTTGCCACAAATTCGGGGAGTCCAAGACACAAGCGCTCAACTTCTCTTTCTAATAATATTAATTGTCTCATCTTGTAAGCTGCGCTGCCTGAAAATAATACACACCTGAATTTCGTAATAGGCCACACATACATCTTGTAAGTCATTATCAATGTACTCCTATGCAATCCTATTTTTCTGTTTCCCAATTTGCGTAACCACCCCGAGGCACCTGACGCTCTACAGCCAACCTCCTCTATATGGCTTTTCCAATTTAGCGTCCTATTATATACGATGCCTAGGTATTTCAGGAAATTGACCTGGGGAATGAGCTCGGTACGATACATCAGGGATATGTTGACACGATCCTTAAAAGAGAATGGCAGAAGCGCACTTTTTTGACGTTCAATGACATGAATATTGCCATGCCATCCTCCTAGCATGTTCATGTAATTCTGTAATTCCTGATACTATGAGTGCAGATCACTGTTTGTTGCGAATAAAGCAATACCATCTGCATATACGTAAATTTGGATATCCTGATTAGTTGGAATGGAACTTGGTAATATGTTGAATAACACCGGGGATAATACTGAGCCCTGAGGTAGACCTCGTGTTTGCCTATATTTTTTAGAAGAGCATCCATCCAAGAAGCAATAAAATTCTCTGTCTTTCACAAACTCTGTAATCCATGCTGTCATATATTTTGGAAAGCGATATTCTTGCATCTGCTGGATTAGGATAGGATATTTCACATTGTCGTACGCTTTGGCTAAGTCGAGAGTGACTAGTGCACAGTATTCGCGGCGATGCCGAGCCAGCTGTATGCGACTTTCCAAATCCACATGTGCACACCAAATGGAGTATCCCGATCTAAAGCCAATTTGTCTGGGGTTTAGTATTAGATGTTCATTGATGTAGTTTATTATACGGGCATTTAGGACTCTCTCTACAAGCTTGACCAGGTTAGATTTCAATGAAATAGGCCTTATGTTATCCAGAGTAAATTCCATTCTCTGTTTCTTAAGTATCGAAATTATTTTGGAAAGCTTGCAATTTACCGGAATCTAAAATATTTTCAGTGAATTGTTAACTATATTACGGATTTCATGTGGGGATATTTCGTATAGCACTTTAATTATTGTAGAGGTCACCCCATCAGGTGCGGGAGCAGCGGGTGGTAAGCTCTTCATCACATCCGCCAGTTCAGCTAAAGTTACCTCCTGGAAATTACAATGCACCCTTACTTTCACCATGGAATTTGGTATAATTGTTGTGTACCTCGTTTTCAAGCCTTTAGCAATATTTTCCAAAAAATCAGAGAGTTCGCGAAAAGACATAATGATGGAATGACTACTTTCTGTCTGTTGAATCACTTTTCTTGCACGTAAAAACCTGAAAAGCATTTTCATATTTTTAGACTGAGACAGATAATTAAATTTATTCATACCATAGTCTTCTTTTGCTTTGCGCACAGACGCTAAAAATCGGCGGCAATGACTTTATAATCTCTCCAGTTTTTGGCGCATTGGTTAATTAACAGCTTTTCCCAAGCCGTTTTTCGCTTTCTATACCCCCTGACACATTCTAGATTTCACCACGGTCTAAAAGATCCCGCTGTGTTCGAGTTTACTGTAAACGTTGAATTTTTTAATGATCGTTTCGACACCGCACATAGACTCATAGCCCTAAGGTCTTGCTGCATTTCCTCGCAAAAAGTTACCGTAGATTTGAAGTCTTTTTGTAATTTAGCATAATTTACGAATGAGCCAAGTTTCCCTGCCAAACTAAATCTCGGGAACTTAATTTCAAACTTAATGGGAAGGTGGTCTGTGTATGTAGCACAATCTAATATATCCCACAAAGATATGCCTAAAGTGTAGCTGCAAAATGTTAAATCAATAGTCGATTTGGAGTTACCTCTTACAAATGTAGCAACGTGTGAGTTTAAGCAGGAAAAGTTATTATCAAGCGTCCATTTCCACAAACGTCTTCCGCATCCATCAGATTTGAAGCCCCAAGACACATAGTGTGAATTGAAATCAACACACAGTAATATTTTTTTTCTGCATTAAACTACCGTGATATCGAGGCATCTTGTCTCTTGAACTCCTGCAGGAAAGTATACATTTGCAAAATGCAAAGGCGAGAAGTCTGGTAGTGTTATGTCTAATACCAGAATTTCGTAATTCGTATTCATACACTGATACGATATCTTGGCTCTGTGACTAAATTTAGTTGATATTAAGAAAGCCAAACCGCCACCTATACTCGGCCGATCCAGCCGGATTAATCGATAGTTTTTCATGTAAAATGTTTTTACCGTTAGCAAGCCAGGTTTCCTGAATGGCACTTATGTCGGGAGAAATTAGCGAAGAAATATATTGTAAATCTGTAGTTGCCTACCAAATAAATCGGCAGTTCCACTGCAGAATTTTTAGGGAGCCTATTTTGATGCTATACCGGCAGAATAAACTGCCTGATCCAGAATATCTTTTTTCAAGAAATTATTTTTTGAAAGGTTCTCAAAGAAGTCTTTCTTTGATAAGTATTTCTTGTATTTTGGGTTCTGAGAAGACTTTTTAGAAGGGGGAGATCTGTTACGTTTCAAAGTTCTTAAAGATTCTGTGTCCATATCTGTAAAGTCTCCTGAATCATCTGTCACAGGTTCTGACTCAGCCTGAACTCTATTTTTTGAAGGTCCTGCTTTCGGAGAGATGGTTCTATGATTGACTGTCTGATTTTCCTCCTCTGTACCCCTTGAAATCAACAGAGTGTGCGAACCTCGATTTTGCACAGAAACTGTAGCAATGATTTGTGTCAGCTGTTGTATTAATATATCAGCCAAGGCTTCAAAAAGAGTAGCTGCCAGACGCTGCATTGCCTTTTCAGTAGACTTTTCAATAGCCTCAGTTATCGACTTTGCAAGCGATGCATCCATTGCCGCTTTGTGCCGGGATGTTATGCCTGCGTAACCTTTCGATCTTTCATGCATTTCTGCTACCGCCTCCCTCCTAGAGCAACGCCTGCGCTCTAAGATTTCTAGAACACCCATTTCTCTTTCTTTTGCGCCACATTCAGCAGAGTCTGCAGGGTGCGCTCCATCACACAAGCAGCATCTCTGGTCATCAGATTTGCAATCGCAGCTGTCATGACTCTCTCCGCACAGACAACATCTAGCCTGTGATCAGCATCTTTTCATGCTGTGGTCAAATCGCCAACATTTTGAGCACTGCAAAGGTTTCGGGGAAAGTGGTTCTACTTTGTAGATTAGTGGCCATGCCTTAATTTCTGTTGGTCTAACTCTTCCTGCAAAAATTACTATAACTGATTCAGTAGGCGATTTCGTTTTATAAGTCGTTCGGGTGCATCGATAGACTGAAACTGCCCCAGCTACAGCAAATAAGTCAAGAATTTCTTGAGGTGCCAGACTCGTATCCACCCCACGGACTGTGCCCTTCGTGCATGCAAGATGAGCTGGAATAAATGGGCTCACCGGCTTTGCAGCAAATTCAGAGCAATTCAGAAGCTCTCGGACGCAATCCTGGTCTACAGAGCAGCACAGGATACCCCCTCGGCCGAACTGGTGGACCTCCATAATCTTCTGGATAAGCGACGAGGCTTTCTGAAGCTCCACTTGTATCATCTTCGGATTCTTCATTGGAATGGAACCCCCGTTTGTAGGAACCAGAGCCACAGGGTTGCAGCTATCTCCACTGCATAGCAAGGTATCGAGCGGCCAATCCTTGACTGGTAGAGAGGCCAGCCAAGGGGAGTGCCCTTGGCCATGTGATGAGAAAGACATCAGAATATTCTGACTTGCCTGACCTCCAAAGGGCTGCAACAATGTTTCAGTTGAGAGAAACTAACAAGAAATGCGAGGAATGAAAAGCAAACCAAATCTTAGCTAAAAGGATCCTGCCGCTCGTCGTTGAGCCGATCTCCGATGAGCCACGTAGTGATCCACTGGCAGCTCTGTCTCGCAAAATGCGAGACCATACGCGATCGAGAATGTTTTATTATCTGCTATTATTTTTTGTTACATCGCTCGCTGCCTCGTACTGAACTTCTCGTCTTTGTTTTTTTAGAGATAACAGCACGCAGTGATTGCATACATTTTACCTTAATCACATTGGCTGACTTTTTCACATTCCTTGGAAGTAGCTGCTGAATGCACTAGCCTATTCTTATTTCTAAATTATTATTTTGTCTTGATTAGGCTCTTCTGTTGTTTACTTGACCTAGATATGCATATACATGTTTAGACACCAATAAATTGTTTCTAATTATGTACACTTATGTTTTGACTATGATATTCAGCCCTATTTTCGCCTTAATCAAATTCAATTGTAGGACTGCTTTATTATCTCTCGGATTATCTCTCGGATTAACTGCAGCGTCCCAGCCTATCATCGTGGGCTGGGACGCTGCGGTTGTCATTGTCGCTGCAGTTGCGGTCATGGCCTTGGTCTTCCGCGCCTTGTCTTGTAGAAGCCCGTAGTCCGGTGGTAGCCCTTGCTGTCGGCGGCTTGTTCGCTGCTCCTGGTTGGCGTCGGTGTCTTCTCCGCGACGTGGGCTGGGTTCACGGCTTGACGGGGGCGTCCGGTACATGAACGAAGCAGCACCTCCACCAGATGTCACGGGGTCATGACGTGGCCGAAGACAGGAGACTTCGTGTTGGGATTTAACTGTTTATTTGGGCGAACCTGTGCCCGGTAAACGGAATGTCCAATTACAGCAGCAGTCTCGCACAGATAGCAGTCTCGGACTGATAGCGGCGAACGGAGCGTCGGCCTTCGATCAACAACTGACAAGCGGCGAAGCGCGTCGGCATTTATACTCTTGCCGTCGAATGTTCTAGGGTTATCGCTGGTGGTGGCGTAGGTTCCAGAACAATCTCTACCATTCGCACAGTGGGCGTGATCTTATCGAAATGATCTACTACAGTCCGGAACCTTCTCGAAAACTGCAGGCGCGGTTTGCGCTGAAAATCGTGTGGTGTTTTTGAACGATAACAAAAACTTGGGAAATGGAACGTGGCAATATATATATATATATATATATATATATATATATATATATATATATATATATATATATATATATATGCCGCATGAATTCGCGTGGTTTTCGTGTGAAAGAGGACGAAGAGGTTGGGTTGGAGCCGTTTTCTTTGTCCTAGCTTGACGAGCAGTTCTGCGGAAGGTTTCCTTGAGTGAGACAAGATTGGTGACAAGATGACCACATCATCAAGGTATACAAGGCAGCTTTGCCACTTCAAGCCAGCGAGAACGGTATCCATCATTCGCTGGAATGTTGCGGGAGCCGAACAGAGGCCGAAAGGAAGAACTCTGAATTCATAAAGCCCATCGGGAGTTACAAACGCTGTCTTCTCTCTGTCTCGCTCATCGACCTCTATCTGCCAATAGCCGCTCTTCAAATCTATCGATGAAAAATACTTCGCGTGTCGTAGCCTGTCGAGAGAATCATCAACCCGTGGAAGCGGGTAGACGTCTTTTTTGGTGACGCTATTGAGTTTCCTGTAGTCAACACATAATCGCAGCGTTCCGTCTTTCTTCTTTACTAGAACGACTGGCGAGGACCACGGGCTGCTCGACGGTTGTATCACCCCGTCGTCAAGCATCTCCTTTACCTGCGTCTGTATAGTCTCGCGTTCTTTAGCCGAAACACGGTAAGGTTGCTGGCGGATTGGGCGAACATCATCGTCGGTAATAATTCGGTGCTTTATGAGGGGTGTTTGACCGACTCTAGATGAAGAGGCGAAGCAAGATTTAAATTCCTTCAGCAGGGTATGCAGTGCGGCCTTCTTCTCGTCCGAAAGCTTCGAACTGACGTCGATGTGGTCCAGAAACTTATCTCCATCAACCATTTCCTCGGATGCGAAGCACTCGGTGACATCCGCTACACGGTCTCCGAAGGCCACGGTGGTGCCGCGGAAAAGATGTCGGTGCTCGAAGTTAAAATTTGTGACGAGTATCTGCGACCGTCCGTCACGCACACGCAGAATGCTTCGCACTGCACACACACCTTGAAGCAGTAAAAGGGATACGTTGCTCTCGGCGACCACGTCACCGTCTTGGAGGTCTTCACAGGTGACTTCTACGAAAGCAGTCGCTCGGGGAGGCAACGTCACGCTTTCGTCGGCAACACGCAGCGCAGGTCTACGACAGCTATCAGCGCCTCGATCGGTTGCAAGTTGCGTCGAGAAAGTCACCATTCGCTCGCGGAGATTTATGATCGCGCCATTCTCTCGAAGGAAGTCCATTCCAAGGATGAGCTGACGAGAACAGTCGCGTAGTACGAGGCAGGTTACCACAAACGTTGACTCGCGTATTTCCACTCTTGCGGTACAGCGACCCAATGGAGTAATAACGTGGCCTCCAGCAGTGCGAATACGCGTCCCATTCCAAGGTGTCATCACTTTCTTAAGACTGGTTGCCAATTTTCCGCTCATAATAGAATAATCTGCACCTGTGTCCACCAATGCGCTGACCTGAAGACCGTCTATCAGCACGGGAATGTCGAGTGAGACTCGGCCACTGGGTTCAGACGCACAATCCGGCATTTCTCTCGCACTGCACTCAGACGTCAATTCAATGTCTGCAGCGTTTTGTGGAAGCGTCGATAGGAGGTCTTCCGCACTTTTAGTCCCAGCGACCTCGCCCCCGAAGGTCGCTGCCTTCAGTTTTCCCGACGAGGGCTTGGGGAACGTCCCCGTGCCATCGTACTGAGACGTGGTCCAATAGCTGCGGGTCGTCGTGGAGATGGAGACCGCGATTGACGCCGTGAGAAAGGCAGACGTTGCTGCGCGAGGTAGTCCTCAATTTCTCTTGGCCTCTGACCAACTAGGGGACGAGGCGAATGAATAGAGAAACCGCGCAGTCCAAGTTGTCGGTATGGACATTCCCGGTAGATGTGACCGGCTTCACCGCAATGGAAGCAGAGGGGTCTTCTATCCGACGTACGCCAAATATCGGACTTCCGCGGAGGGGCACGGCGACCGTCGATGTCCAAACCAGCATGCGCAGATTGAATTGAAACTGGCGGCATCGTCTGGATTGGGACTGCAGGGCTTGAGACCGGTATGGAAGTGCGCAGAGCTTCGGCATATGTGCGGTTCCCAACATCAGTGGACGCAGGAGGTGGTTCTAGATTTGTAACCGTTGGTTGAGGGCGACGGCTGTGAAGCACCTGCTGGACCTCGTCCCGAATAATATTGGTGATGCTGCTTACCTCCGGCTGTCTCGCCCCGTGTAGTTTCGCGATTTCCTCGCGGACGACGGAGCGGACGATTTCGCGAATCCACTCAATGCTGTTGCTCCCGAAGCTGGCGGAAAATTCAGTAGGTGATGCAGAATTCACTTGCCGGTCGAGTAGGGCTGACCGCTGATGAAGTACCCTCTCCATCGTAGTGGCTTCGGTCAGGAATTCTGCTACACTCTTCGGAGGACTCCGCACTAGACCAGCAAAAAGCTGCTCCTTCACGCCTCGCATCAGATAGCGTAGCTTTTTTTCTTCTGGCATTGCCGGATCCGCTCGCCTGAAAAGCTGCGTCATGTCCTCCACGTACATGGTGACGGTCTCATTAGGCATCTGGATGCGTGAATGCAATGCACGTTCAGCACGATCGCGGCGGTCGGGGCTCCGGTAGGTCTCCAAGAGGCGATGCTGGAACTCGCGCCAGGATGTCAAGACATCACTTCTGTTCATGAACCACGTTCGGGCGCCGTCTTTCAAACACGCGTAGACGTTGCGGAGTTTGGCGGCTTCGTCCCAGTAGTTGATCGCTGCGACGTGTTCGAACTCGCTCAGCCAGTCGTCCACATCCTCAAACAGCTCTCCGTGAAAGGGACTAGGCATCAGCGGGTTCTGGACAGTGCAATAAATTGGTGCCGACGACGTAGGAGTTTCCATGACGCCTTGAGGCGAAGTCATAGTCGCTCTATGGATAAGCTGTGCCGGTGTCTCTGGTGGTAGGCCTCGTTGGCGGCGGCTTGTTCTGTGAACTGGCGTGTCCACGGGCACAGGGCTTGTGTTCCGGCTCCTGGGCGGGCTCTTGTGCATGGGGTGCGTCGTCAGTTGTCGTACCCAGCAGCTCCACCAATCTTGTCACCAATCTTGTCTCACTCAAGGAAACCTTCCGCAGAAACAACGGCTTACCACCCACAAAGTAATGGACTGACGGAAAGGCTCAACAAGACCATAGCGGACATGCTGTCAATGTACGTGGACGTGCAGCACAAAACCTGGGACGATATCCTCCCATACGTCACGTTCGCATACAATACGGCAATGCAGGAAACAACCCGATTTTCACCTTTCCACCTTGTTTATGGACGCAACGTACAAACGATGCTTGACGCTATGCTGCCGTACGATAATAGCGATGCTCTTTCTCCAGAAGCCGAGCAATACACGCAGTACGCCGAAGAGGCTCGTCAACTGGCTCGCGTGAACATCGGTCACCAACAAGACGCAGATGCACGACGTTACAACCTTCGCCGTCGAAACGTCGCATACCACCCGGGTGAACGAGTGTGGGTGTGGACTCCTGTCCGACGACCAGGCTTGTCTGAAAAGCTTCTGAGCCGTTATTTCGGACCATACAAGGTTATCCGACGTGTGAGTGATCTTACATACGAAGTACTTCCGGACGGCACAGTGTCGTCACGTCGACAACATCGGCCCGAAACTGTGCATGTCGTACGACTCAAGCCGTACTACACACAATAGTCTCTATGCTTGCGAGTTACTTCGCAAACGTGACAGTGATCTCATGTGGTGTTTTTTTTTTTTTTCTTCTTGACTCTTCCACTGGTGCTGTTGTGTTCGCGCATGGTCCAAGTGCTTGTGCGCCCTCTTTGTTTTCCCTGGCACTCACTTTGTGATTCTCTGCGTCAACGCGTGTTCTAATTATGGGTTTTTTTTTTCTTCTTCTTTTATTTAGAAGCATCGAGTCGATGCTTTTTTAAAGGGGGGGACTAATGCCGCATGAATTCGCGTGGTTTTCGTGTGAAAGAGGACGAAGAGGTTGGGTTGGAGCCGTTTTCTTTGTCCTAGCTTGACGAGCAGTTCTGCGGAAGGTTTCCTTGAGTGAGACAAGATTGGTGACAATATATATATATATATATATATATATATATCACCCTGACTACATCCACTGCAAAACAAAGGCCTCGCCTATATTCGGCCAGTCAACTCGGTCCTGTGCTTGCTGCTGCCATTTCATACCCGCAAACTTCTTAATCTCATCTGCCAACCTAACCTTCTGGCAACCCCTAACCAGCTTGCCTTGTCGAGGAATCCAGTTAGTTACCCTTAATGACCAGCGGTTATCTTGTCTACGTGCTACATGCCCGGCCCATGTTCATTTCCTCTTTTTGATTCGAACTATGATATCCTTAACCCTGGTTCGTTCCCTAATCCGCTGTTCTCTCTACTTGTCTCTTAAGGTTACATCTACCATTTTCCTTTCTATTGCCCGCTGCGTCGTCCTCAATTTAAGCTGAACCCTCTTTGTAAGTCTCCAGGTTTTTGCTCTGTAGCTAGGTACCGGCAAGATGCAGCTGTTATATACTTTCCTCTTGAGGGATAGTGGAAATCTAGCTGTCATGATTTGAGAGTGCTTCACTCCATTCTCATTCTTCTAGTTAGTTTAGTCACCTGGTTCAGCTCCGTGGTTATTACCTGTCCTAAGTAGACTTAGTGTTTTACAACTTCAAGTAAATTATTACCTATCTCGAAGCACTGTTTTCTTTCGAGGTTATTGTTCTTTACTTTCGTCTTCTGCAGAATAATTTTAAGTCCTACTTTTCTGATCTACTTGTCTAACTCCGTAATCATGAGTTGCAATTTGTCCCCTGAGTCACTCCGCAATGCATGAAACCACAGATTAGTATTTTTTCATTGAACGAGCAACAGTTCCGAGATCTACGTCGCATATCTTGCGCACCAGATTACGATCGGAAAAAAATCTTTTTTCTGTGCATCTCGTGTAAAAATGAGAATGACAAAGAGTGTGCTTGAATACGCATGACATGTTGGCGTAGCGTGTGAGCATACCTACGTTATGTATGGTGCTTTGGTTGACATTTGTCTCCATCCCTTCTTCTCCTTCTGTTTTTCTGCGTTGAATGTTGCCTAACGTCTTGCCAACAAGGCCGTATTTCCTCCCTTGTCATCCGCAGGGGTTGATTGTATTGTGTACTGTAAAACATGTAATGACTGGAGCACTTCCAGCAGGCGGCACCCAGCCAAACCAATAAGTGTGACAAAAATCTCCCACACACAATACGACTCAGGATGACAAAACAGTGGATGACTACATCCACTGTTTTGCAGTGGATGTAGTCAGGCTGATATATATATATATATATATATATATATATATTGTACCGAAGCATAGTGGCGCCAGCTCTGTGCCAGCGTGAAAGAAGACGTTGAGGTCCGTGTGTGGCTCGTGCTTGCTGGGTTCCTGCCTGTACCAGCTTGTTGCGGCTAACGTTTCTGGAATAATAACCAGTGTTTTTACGCAACCTTGCTCGTTGCATTTGGTGGAAACGTGCTGGGTAACGTCCTGGAGCTCCGCAGCCGTAAGTTACCATCTCAGTCCACGATGACCGAGCGCGTCGATCCCCCACAAGGCTCTTCCACGCTGCCACCCGTCATGTGTTCTGGTGTACTTCGTCTGCGTGACCCACCAGTATACAACGGCACTGAAGATCAAGATGTCGAGGACTGGCTGGCAGAGTACGAGCATGCCAGCGCGATTAACAAGTGGGATGACCCTGCGAAGCTGATTCACGTCATCTTCTACTTGACGGGTTTGGCCAACCTATGGTTCACCAACCACCAAGCCGACATTCCCACCTGGTCGGTTTTCAAAGAGGCCGTCACCTCGTTTTTCGGTCGTCCAGCCATGCGTAAGCTTCGCGCTGAACTGGGACTGCGGGGACGATTTCAGCGAAATGGTGAGAGCTTCACGAGCTACATTGAGGATGTGATCAGCCTCTGTAGGCGAGTTGATGCCAGGATGACGGAGGCTGACAGAATAAAGAACATAATGAAAGGCATTGATGACGACGCTTTTCATATGCTTGTGGCCAAAGACCCACAGACCGTCACGGCCTTGATTCAGTTATGTCAAAGTTTCGATGAGCTGCGAAAGCAACGAGTTTCTACACGTCGCGCTAATACGCAGACAGCTGATATTTCGGCCTTGGAGTGCAAAAGCAGTGGCCCCGACTACAGCGTGTTAATGCCTCAAATTCAACAGTACATCCGGGAGGAAGTTGCTCGGCAGCTCTCTCTTGTCGCCACCATCAACGAGACCCCCACAACACTGGACTACTCACTTCGCCGTGCTATTCAGACGCAAGTTGCCGAGGCTCTCCCTTCGCCCACATCCCCAATATCAGTGGCTGCACCGCTGACTTATGCAGAAGCCGTCCGCCGACCTCCTGCCCAACCGCCGCTTCCTTCATACAGTCCAGCCACCAACTACTACAGGTCACCAGTTTCAGTTTATCCGGTAAATCGGCCCATTCCACCACCTCGAGCACCTGTCAACTCTTGGCGTACTCCGGATAACCGGCCCGTCTGCTACAACTGTGGTATTGCAGGACATGTCGCGCGCTACTGTCGTCGCCGTGGATTCTATTTTAATGATGTGCAGCATTCCGGCAACACACCTCGGCCATCAGAATCGCATGTGACACCTGATTCACATGACCCCCGCTCACGTCGACCAGACTTCAGCCGACGTCGATCTCCTTCACCCCGTCTTCGGTCTCCTTCCCCCATGCTTCGCCGTTCCAACCACGCCCAGGAGGAAAACTAACAGTCGCAGTTCCTGAGGCAAGAGCTGCGCCACCGACGAAATTTCCAAGGCCTCATCTATCGCCCCCTAACGAGATTGCCGTGTTTGTGGACGGTTTCGCCACAACTGCTCTTGTCGACACAGGTGCCGCTATTTGTATAATCAGTGAAGTGTTATGCCGCAAACTGAACAAAGTGACGACTCCACTGGTTGAAATTTCTTTACGCACGGCGAGTTCGCAACACGTCCAACCTTCTGCCACATGCACTGCTCGTGTTGTGATTCAAGGAGTGCTTTACATCGTAGAATTTGTCGTCCTTCCACATGCGTCTCATGAAATCATCCTGGGATGGAACTTTCTTTCCGCTAATCATGCGGTTGTCGACTGCGCTCGTGCTCAACTCGTTTTGTTTCCATTCAGCACGACATTCATAGATCTCCCTCGCTCACCCAAAAAGGTGATCGTCGCCGCTGACGTCGTCATTTCTGCTTTTTCGGTCACCGCGGTATCTCTTTTGTGCAACTCCGTTTCCGATTCAACTGCCCTATTTATGCCGTCACAAGAATGCGCTCGTCGCCGGAACCTTGTCGTCCCGTTTGCCGTCATAACACTTGCCGATGGCTCCAGTGCCGTGTACGTGTGCAATCCGTTCCCTTGTCCAGCTACCTTATTGCATGGCGAATGCATTTGGAGTCTTGACACTTATGATGACATCTTTCCTTTCGATGCCCGTTCTGATACGACACCGATGTCCGTGGATGCTGTCACAGCTGGCACCGCGCCCTCACTACCTGACGAAGACGTTCTGATGCGCAGCGTAGACACCGGCCTTACGCAAGACCAGCGCAATCAGCTCATTCAACTACTTGACCGTTTCCGCGCCTCCTTCGACCACGGACAACCTCCCTTGGGACGCACGTCAGTTGTCGCTCACCATATCGACACCGGTCATCATACTCCAATTCGTCAGCGCCCCTACCGCGTCTCGCAGGCCGAGCGTGACGTCATCACTCAACACGTCGACGAGATGCTGCAACGTGGTGTTATTCGGCACTCACACAGTCCTTGGGCTTCGCCAGTGGTCCTCGTGCGAAAAAAGGATGGCTCCATCAGGTTTTGCGTGGATTATCGTCGACTAAACAACATCACACGCAAGGATGTTTATCCCCTGCCACGCATTGATGACGCCTTGGATTGCCTTCAAGGTGCGGAGTTTTTCTCTTCACTGGATCTGCGCTCTGGATATTGGCAAGTACCAATGGCTGAACCAGACCGTCCAAAAACGGCGTTTGTGACCCCTGACGGCTTATATGAATTTAATGTAATGCCCTTCGGTCTTTGCAATGCGCCTGCGACTTTTGAAAGAATGATGGACAGTGTCCTCAGGGGACTTAAATGGCACATCTGTCTTTGCTATTTAGACGACATAGTTGTATTCTCGGCGAATTTCGAAACTCATCTTTCCCGTCTGGAACAAGTTCTCCAGTGCCTTACGGCAGCCGGGTTGCAACTTAACTTCAAGAAATGTCGTTTTGGCGCCCGCAAACTCACAATTCTCGGCCACGTCGTTTCAAAAGAAGGAATATCACCAGATCCTGCCAAACTGCGTGCCGTTGCCGAGTACCCCAAGCCTACTACCCTAAAGGAGCTTCGTAGTTTCATAGGCTTGTGTTCCTATTTTCGGCGTTTCATTCGCAATTTTGCCTCTATAATTGCCCCTCTGACTCAGCTTCTCTCCCGTAGCACGGACCTCTCTGGCTGGAATTCCCACTGCGATGAGGCATTCACGACGCTACGCCGGCTACTCATCTCTCCGCCAGTTCTCCGCCACTTCGATCCCAATGCACCCACTGAAATTCACACGGATGCAAGCGGTGTCGGCCTCGGTGCCATTCTCGCTCAACGCAAGGATGGCTGCGACGAGTACGTTGTCGCCTATGCCAGCCGTACACTAACGAAGGCAGAGTCCAACTATTCCGTCACGGAAAAGGAGTGCTTGGCTATCATTTGGGCTATAGGAAAATTTCGCACCTACCTTTACGGACGCCAGTTTGATGTTGTCACAGATCACCATGCCTTATGCTGGTTAGCGTCCATGAAAGATCCTACTGGCCGCCTCGCTCGTTGGGCTTTACGCCTTCAGGAATACGATATCCGTGTTGTTTATCGCTCAGGACGCAGACATTCAGACGCCGATGCACTATCCCGTTCTCCACTGCCTCCTGACCTTGCCTGCTTATCAACTGCCATTTGCGATTCGTCATCGTTGAGCATCACTGACATGCCATCCGAACAGCGCAAGGATCCCTGGATCAATTCTTTGCTCGACGTCCTCTCTCACAGTTCGTCAGAAACGACTTCACGCTCCCTCTCTCGTCAAGCAAGACACTTTGCTGTCCGTGAAGGCTTGTTGTATCGCCGCAATTACGTGACGGATGGCCGTAGGTGGCTCCTTGTCATCCCTCGTCATTTGCGTTCGGACATCTGCGCTGCCTTTCACGATGACCCCCAGTGTGGCCACGCTGGAGTATTTAAGACTTACTCTCGCCTTCGTCTAAGATACTACTGGCGCGGCATGTATCGGCACGTTCGCCAGTACGTTCGGTCATGCACCACGTGTCAACGACGCAAGACGCCTTCTCACAGCACTGCTGGCCCTTTGCAACTCTTAACCTGCCCAGCGAGACCATTCGACCGCGTCGGAATTGATATTTATGGTCCTCTACCCAACTCTCTTCGAGGCAACCGGTGGATTATCGTCGCCGTGGATCATTTAACACGCTACGCTGAAACATCTGCGCTGCCTGCTACCACTGCGAAAGACGTTGCGTCCTTTCTTCTTCACCATCTCATTTTGCGACACGGTGCACCTCGTGAATTACTCAGTGACCGTGGACGCGTGTTTCTCTCGAATGCCGTCGACGAGCTACTCAAGGCATGTCGCACTGTCCATAGGAAATCCTCGGCATACCATCCCCAAACCAATGGCATGACAGAACGCTTTAACCGTACCCTTGGAGATATGCTTGCCATGTACGCCTCTGACGACCACACTAATTGGGACGAAGTGCTCCCTTTTGTCACGTACGCGTACAACTCTGCGCCACAAACAACCACTGGCTTTTCTCCTTTCTTCCTTCTGTACGGACGTGAGCCATCATGCTCCATGGACACCATTCTCCCTTACAGGCCTGATGTTTCCGAAGCGACGCCTGTTTCCGAAGCAGCTGCTTATGCCGAAGAGTGTCGTCAACTCGCTCGCTCATTTACCGCACAAGACCAATGGCGCCAGAAAACTGACCACGATTCCTCTGCGTCTACTGTACACTATAACCCAGGAATGCTGGTTTGGCTCTGGGTCCCGTCTACCCCTCCTGGTCTTTCCCCTAAGCTTTCGTCGAAATACCATGGCCCCTACCGTGTGGTGCGGCAAACATCTCCCGTCAACTATGAAGTTGAGCCCATTGATCCACCCTCGGACCAACGCTGCCGTGGGCGTGAAACAGTACACGTATCACGCCTCAAACCGTGCTACGACCCCCTTGTCGTGTCCTTTCCCTAGGTCGCCAGGTTGGCTCCTTTCTGCGCGGGGAGTAATTGTACCGAAGCATAGTGGCGCCAGCTCTGTGCCAGCGTGAAAGAAGACGTTGAGGTCCGTGTGTGGCTCGTGCTTGCCTGGGTTCCTGCCTGTACCAGCTTGTTGCGGCTAACGTTTCTGGAATAATAACCAGTGTTTTTACGCAACCTTGCTCGTTGCAATATATATATATATATATATATATATATATATATATATATATATATATATATATATATATATATATATATATATATATTGCCACGTTTCATTTCACAAGTTTTTGTTATCGTCCAAAAACACCACACGATTCTCAGCGCAAACCGCGCCTGCGGTTTTCGAGAAGGTTCCGGACTGTAGTAGATCATTTCGATAAGATCACGCCTTCTGTGCGAACGGTACAGATTGTTTTGAAACCTACGCCAACGCCAGCGATAACGCTAGAACATTCGACGGCAAGAGTATAAATGCCGGCGCGCTTCGCCGCTTGTCAGTTGTTGATCGAAGGCCGACGCTCCGTTCGCCGCTATCAGTCCGAGACTGCTATCTGTGCGAGACTGCTGCTGTAATTGGACTTTCCGTTTCCCGGGCACAGGTTCGCCCAAATAAACAGTTAAATCCCAACACGAAGTCTCCTGTCTTCGGCCACGTCACGACCCCGTGACTTCTGGTGGAGGTGCTGCTTCGTTCATGCACCGGGCGCCCCCGTCAAGCCGTGAACCCAGCCCACGTCGCGGAGAAGACACCGACGCCAACCAGGAGCAGCGAACAAGCCGCCGACCGCAAGAGCTACCACCGGAGTACGGGCTTCTACAAGACAAGGCCCGGAAGACCAAGGCCATGACCGCGACTGCAGCGACAATGACAACCGCAGCGTCCCAGCCCACGATGGTCATGCACCAACCCAGGGAACCACCAATTTTCCATGGCCCCGCCGCGGTGGTCTAGTGGCTAAGGTACTCGGCTGCTGACCCGCAAGTCGCGGGTTCGATTCCCGGCTGCGGCGGCTGCATTTCCGATGGAGGCGGAAATGTTGTAGGCCCGTGTGCTCAGATTTGGGCGCACGTTAAAGAACCCCAGGTGGTCAAAATTTCCGGAGCCCTCCACTACGGCGTCTCTCATAATCATAGCGTGGTTTTGGGACGTTAAACCCCACAAATCAAATCAATCATCAATTTTCCATGGGTCATCGTTCGAAGACCTGGAGTCCTGGCTAGAAACATACGACCATGTGGCCGCCCTCAACCATTGGGATCATGACGAAAAGCTGCGTCGTGTGTTCTTCTATTTGGAAGACACCGCAAGGACCTGGTTCGAAGAACGGGAGTGCACGCTCCGAAAGTGGGATGTTTTCTGCGGCGCGTTCCTGCAAACGTTCGGGAGCGTCGCTCGCAAAGAGAGGGCCGCTGCTTTATTAGAGACCCGGGTTAAGCTACCAAATGAAAAATGTCGCCATTTTCACAGAAGAAATGACCCGACTATTCCGTCACGCTGACCCAGACATGCCTGAGGAGAAAAAAGTTCGTTTGCTCATGCGAGGGGTCAAACAGGAGCTCTTCGCGGGATTGATGAGAAACCCACCGAAAACCGTCCAAGAATTTGTAGCCGAAGCGACCACTATCAAAAAGACCCTGGACATACGCACCAGACAGCATAATCGTCGCCTGACTGCAGACTGCGCTGCTGCTCAAGCCAGTAACTCCGGAGACCTGCGTGAAACAATCCGAGCGATCGTGCGGGAAGAGCTGCGCAAGCTGTTGCCTTCGGCGCAGCCTCAAGTGGATTTAATCGCCGACATTGTGCGAGAAGAAGTTCGGCAATCGCTTCAAATTCCCCACGCATCGCTGCCCGAGCCGGAAGCTACGAGCTACGCCGCTGCACTGCGCCACAACGCTCCTCCCCGTCCACGCCGAAATGCGGCCCCGTCGCACTTCCATCGACAGACGCCACCGCCGCCACCACCCCCACCGACGTCATACCGTTCGCCAGCGACCCAGCACAGTGCACCGAGGAAGACTGACGTCTGGCGCACCCCTGACCATCGCCCGCTCTGCTACCACTGCGGCGAGGCCGGACACACATACCGCAGTTGCCAGTACCGGCAGATGGGGCTGCGTGGCTTCGCCGTCAATGCACCGCGTCCACAGCCAGGAGAACGACAACGTGACATCGCCGACTACCTGACAGGAACTCGGTGGACACCATGAAGCCCTTCGCGTTCGCCGTCGCCCAGCCGCCGCACGTCACCGCACCACCGGCAGTATACTCTGGCTCTACGCGGGGCCGGTCTCCTTGCCCGTATCCGGGAAACTAATGGCAGTAACCGGTGGAGGTGCAGTTGCTGTGCGACGAACTACCGAAGATCCTCCGACGACGACGACGCTGCGTCGGAGCTTTCCGAACACAACGCCAACCAGGCAAAGCCCTGACGGCGAAAGCTCACTTACCGAAGGTGGCCGGACGATGCAACATGGAAGCAGCGAAACAAGCCGACGCAGCCGTGACCCGACACCACGCCCTAACTGTAATGCGAGACGGCGAACTAGCGACCTCGACGTTCTTATCGACGGCCACAGTGTGACCGCTCTCGTCGATACTGGAGCCGACTATTCTGTCATCAGTGAGTCGTTCGCCGCGAAGTTATAGAAAGTTAGGACAGCTTGGAAAGGCCCTGAAATCCGCACAGCCGGAGGTCATCTCGTAACGCCTGCAGGAATCTGCACAGCGAGAGTCACCATTAACGGCCTTATTTATCCTACAGACTTCGTAGTCCTACAGCGTTGCTCGAGAGATGTCATCCTTGGCATGGACTTCTTATGCCCCATGGTGCTGTTATCAACCTAAAAACAGAGTCGATAACGTTATCCACAGAAGAATCACTACCGCCACGCACGCCGCCAGGACACTATGCCTTGAATGTGCTGGAAGAACAAGTCACCATTCCGCCTCGCTCAAGCGTCATTATTTCAGTCGGTGCTCCTAAATCACCTGACTTGGAAGGCGTCGTTGAAGGCAGTCCGCATCTGTTGGTCACCCGAAATATTTGCGTCGCATGAGGAATTGCAGAGCTGCGGGGAGGCAAAGCAACGGTTATGCTCACGAATTTCAGCAATGAGTACAAACATGTGAACAAAGGAACAACGGTCGCATACATCGAAGAAATTGTCGAAGCCACCAGTGCTTTCGCCCTCGCCGATTCTGCGAAACCTGCTCGGAGGAACCAAGCCCCTCCCATAGCTTTCAACGTCAATCCCAGACTTCCGAACGATAAGCAAAAACAGCTCAAGGCCCTGCTCCTGCAATACGAAGATTGCTTTTCGTCGTCATCGAAAATTCAGCAGACCCCAATCACGAAGCATCGCATCATAACCGAAGCAAATGCCAGACCACTTCGTCAGAGTCCGTACAGGGTTTTGACGCGAGAACGTGAGGCCATGAAGAGACAAGTTGATGAAATGCGGCGGGATGACATTATCCAGTCGTCCAAGAGTCCATGGGCATCCCCCATGGTGTTAGTGAAGAAAAAGGATGGGACCCTACGTTTCTGCGTCAATTATCGCCGCCTGAACAAAATCACAAGAAAGGACGTGTATCCTCTCCCACGAATAGACGACGCACTTGATCGGCTCCATAACGCCAAGTACTTTTCGTCAATGGACCTCAAGACTGGCTATTGGCAAATTGAAGTCGACGAAAAAGACCGAGAGAAGACGGCGTTTATAACACCAGACGGCCTCTTCGAGCTTAAGGTGATGCCCTTCGGCCATTGCTCAGCGCCTGCAACTTTTCAATGCGTTATGGATACAGTACTGGCAGGATTGAAGTGGCAGACTTGCCTTGTGTGTTTGGACAACGTCGTTCTGTTTTCCTCGAGTTTCGACGAGCATCTACGGCGTCTTCCGGACTCACACTGAAGCCAGGAAAGTGCAGATTTGCGTATGAGGAGCTCTTGTTTCTGGGGCACGTTATCACCAAGTCTGGAGTTCGTCCCGATCAACGGAAAACAGCCGCCATCGTCGACTTCCCGCCGCCCACTGACAAGAAAGCCGTGCGCCGATTTCTGGGCCTATGCGCCTATTATAGGCGGTTCGTGAAAAACTTCGCCCGCATCGGCGATCCTCACACTAACCTTACCAAGGCCGACGTGGAGTTCAAGTGGGAAACGCCACAGGAACACGCTTTCCAGGAGCTTAAACATCGCCTCCAGACGCCTCCGTTACTTGCCCATTACGACGAATTCGCCGAGACAGAAATACACACTGACGCAAGCAGCGTAGGTCTTGGCGCCGTTCTTGTGCAGAGGGCGGACGGACTTGAAAGGGTTATTGGTTACGCCGGCCGATCGCTATCCAAAGCAGAAGCAAATTATTCCACAACAGATCTTGGCATACAGCCAAACAAACCACCGCCGGACGACAGCGTACCACCCACAGACCAACGGCCTCACCGAGCGGCGTAGCCTCACCATCATCTGGGCTACGTCGAAATTTCGCCCCTACCTATACGGCAGGCCCTTCAAAGTTGTGAGCGACCACCACGCCTTGTGTTGGCTAGCCACCTTGAAGGACCTTTCAGGTCGCCTCGCACGATGGAGCCTGAGACGTCAAGAATATGACATTTCTGTCATTTACAAGTCCGGCAAAAAACACTCCGACGCCGACTGTCTCTCTCGTGCGCCTGTCGACCAACCGCTACCCGACGATCCGGATGACGACTACTTCTTTGGAACAATAACTACCGACGACTTCGCTCAACGACAGCGGGCTGACCCGGAACTTAAGGCCCTTATAGAATACCTCGAAGGCAGGACCGCCGAAGTCCCGAAGGTATTCAAGCGCGCACTTGCGTCGTTCTTTCTACGAAACGGTCTTCTACAAAAGAAAAACTTTTCACCTCTTCGAGCTAAGTACCTCCTTGTGGTGCCTTCAGCTCTGCGACCAGAACTCCTGCAGGCCCTGCACGACGATCTGACGGCAGGGCACCTCGGTGCTTCTCGCACGCTCGCGAGGATACAAGAAAGGTACTACTGGTTATGTCTTACCACTGACGTCACTCGTTATGTGAGGACATGCCGGGACTGTCAGCGACGCAAGACACCGCCGACAAGGCCAGCGGGACTTCTGCAACCAATTGATCCACCTTTCCGACCTTTCCAGGAGATTGGTAACGACCTACTGGGGCCGTTCCCGACGTCGGCTTTCGGAAACAAGCGGATCGTGGTAGCTACCGACTACCTCACCCGCTACGCCGAGACAAAAGCCCTGCCAAAAGGCAGTGCATCCGAGGTAGCTAAGTTCTTCGTCGAAAATATCGTCCTACGTCACGGTGCCCCGGAGGTCCTTATCACCGACAGAGGAACGGCATTCACTGTCGACTTAACTCAAGCGATCTTGGCATACAGCCAAACAAACCACCGCCGGACGACAGCGTACCACCCACAGACCAACGGCCTCACCGAGCGGCTTAACAAGACGATCGCCGACATGCTGTCAATACACGTCGATGTCGAACACAGGACGTGGGACGCCATTCTTCCGTATATGACCTTCGCATACAACACGGCGGTGCAGGAGACGACGCAGATATCTCCATACAAATTGGTCTACGGAAGGAGCCCGGCAACGACGCTCGATGCCATGTTACCCAACGTCACCGACGAAGAAAACCTCGATGTGAGCGAGTACCATCAACGCGCTGAAGAAGCCCGGCAACTTGCGCGTCTCCGTATCAAGAATCAACAGACGACCGACAGCCACCGTTACAGCCTTCAACGACGCTTCGTGGAATACCAGCCCGGTGAACGTGTTTGGGTGTGGACGCCGATACGCCGACGTGGACTAACTGAAAAGCTTCTGCGACGGTACTTCGGACCGTACAAGGTGGTTCGACGTCTCGGCCCACTTGACTACGAGGTTATCCCCGACGGCATCACGAACTCTCAACGACGCCGATCGCGACCTGAAGTCGTCCATGTCGCGCGCCTCAAGCCGTTTCATGCGCGTTAACAAACTGAAAAAGTGTTTTTTTGTATTATTGTAGTATATTAATTGATTCATTGTACTTTCTTGCATTATTACTGTACCTTCATCTTTAGTTAAAGCATCGAGACAATGCCATTTTTCAGAGGGGGGCAATGCCACATTCCATTTCCCAAGTTTTTGTTATCGTCCCAAAACACCACACGATTCTCAGCGCAAACCGCGCCTGCAGTTTTCGAGAAGGTTCCCGACTGTAGTAGATCATTTCGATAAGATCACGCCCACTGTGCGAACGGTACAGATTGTTCTGGAACCTACACCACCGCCAGCGACAACGCTGGAACATTCGATGGCAAGAGTATAAATGCCGACGCATTCGCCGCTTGTCAGTTGTTGATCGAAGGCCGACGCTCCGTTCACCGCTATCAGTCCGAGAATGCTATCTGTGCGAGACTGCTGCTGTAATTTGACTTTCCGTTTACCGGGCACAGGTTCGCCCAAATAAACAGTTAAATTCCAATACGAAGTCTCCTGTCTTCGGCCACGTCACGACCCCGTGACAATATATATATATATATATATATATATATATATATATATATATATATATATATATATATATGGGACGCTATGAAGAATGGTTGACGTGACCTGGCGCATACCCCATGTTTATACCATTCTGCACTTCTTCCTTCTCTGCTTCTACCAACCATCACTTCATACGTCACACGATTCCCCCTCCCTGCGAAAGCTGGCACCGGTTACAAACTACAACAAATTTAAAACAAAATAAACGAAATAATGGCCAAATTCGCAGTTTCACGTCCCGACGGAGTTCCACAATCTCACTAAATCTTCAAGGCCGAGGGAGCAGTCCGGTAATTTTTATGACGACTCTGGTGGACGAGCTTGACTGTTGCGTTCCGGGCAGAGCGGGCTACACATGGATACTGACAATACTGCTTGAACTCCTCTGGGTACTGAGCAAGGATGGAACGCATTGTTGCATCGGCAGCTCGGATGTCGTCGGGGTTGTATTTTTCGTCGCGAATGGTGCAATACCGGAGCTTGTTGCTTCGTGCTTTTTGGCAGACTGGGATGATGTGCCTGAGTGCTTGCGGTGTGCAAGCAGTGCTTCCGCGTCTTTCTCGGCGTTTTCTATGGTGGTGCAGTCGGTGTAATAGCTGAGGCAGGGAGTGTCTCTGGTGACTTTTCTTTGTGCGAAAGTGTCCGACGTCTTGAATTGACCTTTGGTTTCGAGATGTTATTTTCTGATGTTCTTTTATTGGTGAGTGCGCTTCCGTTGAATTTTCCGTTCGTCGATGCCCTCGTTGCAGTCTCTCTCGTTGTAGCATGAGTTTATGAACTTGGCTTTGCTTGATTTCCTGAGGCTGCTCAAGGGATGGCTGCATTGGCGCCCCTTCCGGAATGGGGCATTCATTTACTTCGGTGTTTGACGTCTCCTGTCGACAGCTGATGCTTGGGGAATTGGTGTTTTGCTTGTCGGGCATAGTTAGTAATGCGTCATCATTGCTAGCAGGCTCTTTAAAGGCTTCGGTGAAGTGGTTCATTACGCACGCTCCCGAAAGACAACTGTGTACGAGGTTTGATGTATCATGTACTTCTGAATTTGTTTGATTCATGAATTGGTGAGCCCTGCATGTGAGCACCACAGGTGACAATGCATTACAAGGTTTGAACTGCAGATTTTGGCAAGTCTGCGGTGCCGTAGAAATGACAGGAAGCTCTTCAGGGGTTTCTTTTTCACTGTTCACTGGGAGTGGTTCTTGCACCTGGTCATCTGCCATGAATACGGCGTCCTTATAACGTAAGTTGTGAGCGTTGGGAGCACTTGAAGAACCGCGTGACGAAAACCCAAGTGGTGGACCACGTATGCGAGACGAAGAGGGAAGAGCATCACGTGGTTGAGCAATGTCTCGAGTCATATGCTGAAGCGATGACTTCGAAAATGCCAACTTTCGCGCAGAAGGGCGGCGCGCTTGACGGTTGGGTTTTTCCCAATATACGCATGACCTTCTATAAGAAAAGTGCTGTGCCCCTTCGTACTGATGCAGTTGTCGATTCGCGCTGGGCTTTTGAATGGTTGAGGACTGCTTAGGAAATTGACGATAGTGTGCGGTGGTCCCTAGATGGCTGGCAATGAGTAGGTCTTGGTCATAGTCGTTAAAACAGGTAATCATCTCCTCTATGATTTTTTGCCATGACTCGTCGTTCTCGAATATATGGGTGAGGTAAAATTTAAATGCCTCACCGCTTACGTAGTCGCTGAAGTTTGTAACCATCTCCCGTTCCGACCAAGATGCAGCGGTAGCGTGGAGCTCGAACATGTCGAACCAGTCTTGTACGGCTCCATCGTCCACTGATCTGGTGTACTTAGGGATGTCAAGGTCGTCTGATGCTGCTGTCATGATGCTGGTGGTCTTGGTGATCCGCGTTCTTCTGTGGTCCGCGTTCGGTCACTACGTCACGCTGAGGTCTTCGATGATGATGGCTGGGTGGTGAAGTGGTTGCGAGGTATTCATCCTGTCGACTTGTGGGACGCTATGAAGAATGGGTGACGTGGCCTGGCGCATAGCCTATGTTTATTCCGTTCTACACTTCTTCCTTCTCTGCTTCTACCAACCATCACTTCATACGTCACATATATATATAGTCTGAAGAAAGGCAGGAAGCTCAATTGGAAAGCAGGTATCTGGTTTGCTATCTTGCACTGGGGAAGGGGAGACAGAAAAGTAGGAAAAACGAACGGAGCGAAAGAGGAAAGGAAGCGGAAACCACGATTTGATTCTAAAAGATGCTGTACTGGGGGGCTCTCGACATTTTCACTATCTCGTGTTCTTTAACGTGGACTGACACTACACAGCCGTAGCAAAACCCGACGTCAGTCCTTGCGAGAGGCGTCGTCTTGCATATCGTTTAATTCAGTCTGCAGTACACACAAACTATGGTAGGTTCAGAGTGCAGTTCATTGAGTTTACGACTGACATTTCGATAAATTGAAAGGGCAGATATATCAAGGAACATTAGCACAATCACCTAATACATTCCACAATATATCGTTGCTGAATACCACCAAGTAACAAAAAAATGCCTCTTCACTGGGACTTCCTCGGACTATTCAAGATTTTGTAATGGAACACTAGGACAGCAATGAAACATGGCCCTTGAAATGCGTACAAGTTTGAGTTGTTTTCAGTGTGTCCGTGGGCATAAGAGTCCACTGCTCAGAGACTAAGCGGTTCATAGGAGCGAAAATGAATTGATAAAGTATACGTTTATTATCTCGAAACAGTCTTCCCGAGCTCGTGAGTTCTGGGTCACCCAAGCTGGGAGGGTCCCTCATTGCAGAAATCCTATGGACGTGGTCACGTTTCTGGTGACTAGTGGTATTTCAATGCCTGTAGAGGACTCCATCAGAAATCTTGGCCTCCCATTTTTTTAGAGGAGGCACTATGTGTGGGCGTTACGGGATAGTGATTGCCATATTCGTGGCGACATGAATGCTCGTGTGCCAGTACGTATCGCACGTCGTACGTCGGGCTTTGTATCCATGAAGGGTCGGGTAGGTTCAATGTGGCGATAACGTGCGTGTACGTGTTACATTCAAGTCTCCGAAATGCTGAAGTTTCATCTTTATTCAGCTTGGTGTGAGGCAGCGGGAACAACCTGCTTGCTAGGTGATGCCTATCAGTGCAAGTCAAGGGTATTACATAGTAGATGGTTGATATTTCCTGGAGCACAACATAATTCACACGCCGCACAGTCTGCCTTCGTGAAGAAGGCCGATAATCAAAGCAGAGAACGAACAGAAGAATCTCCAGGACGTAGTCCAGATGGAGAGCGGAGTTGCAGTGAATACAGTCTCGTTATCTTACGGGTGGCGTGTTCAACTGCGTTTGGCAGAGGCGATGTCCAGGCATCGAAAATGACATGCAACGCCTATACTTAAAAGCGGAATCCGGACAGTGTTCATTTCTTCATGTCAAGTGCGAGCCACCTTATCTGCGGAATCAATGCGACATATTCCGCGCTGCCAGATATAATCACAAAACTCCCGATGTCACCACAATTGAACATTTACTCTTTCATATTGTCACGGGGTCGTGACGTGGCCGAAGAAAGGAGACTTCGTGTCGGGATTTAACTGTTTATTTGGGCGAACCTGTGCACGGTAAACGGAAAGTCCAATTACAGCAGCAGTCTTGCACAGATAGCAGTCTCGGACTGATGGCGGCGAACGAAGCGTCGGCCTTCGATCAACAACTGACAAGCGGCGAAGCGCGTCGGCATTTATACTCTTGCCGTCGAATGTTCTAGCGTTATCGCTGGCGGTGGCGTAGGTACCAGAACAATCTGTACCATTCGCGCAGTGGGCGTGATCTTATCGAAAGGATCTACTACAGTCCGGATCCTTCTCGAAAACTGCAGGCGCGGTTTGCGCTGAGAATCGTGTGGTGTTTTGGGACAATAACAAAAACTTGGGAAATAGAACGTGGCATTGCCACCCTCTGAAAAAAGGCATCGTCTCGATGCTTTAACTAAAAATGAAGGTACAATAATAATGCAAGAAAGTGCAATGAATAAATTACGATACAACAATAATACAAAAAAACACTGGTTCAGTTTGTTAACGCGCATGAAACGGCTTGAGGCGCGCGACATGGACGACTTCAGGTCGCGATCGGCGTCGTTGAGAGTTCGTGATGCCGTCAGGGACAACCTCGTAATCAAGTGGGCCGAGACGTCGAACTACCCTGTACGGTCCGAAGTACCGTCGCACAAGCTTTTCACTTAGTCCACGTCGGCGTATCGGCGTCCACACCCAAACACGTTCACCGGGCTGGTATTCCACGAAGCGTCGTAGAAGGTTGTAACGGTGGCTGTCGGTCGTCTGTTGATTCTTGATACGGAGACGCGCAAGTTGTCGGGCTTCTTCGGCGCGTTGAAGGTACTCGCTCACATCGAGGTTTTCTTCGTCGGTGACGTTGGGTAACATGGCATCGAGCGTCGTTGCCGGGCTCCTTCCGTAGACCAATTTGTATTGAGATATCTGCGTCGTCTCCTGCACCGCCGTGTTGTATGCGAAGGTCACATACGGAAGAATGGCGTCCCACGTCTTGTGTTCGACATCGACGTACATTGACAGCATGTCGGCGATCGTCTTGTTAAGCCGCTCGGTGAGGCCGTTGGTCTGTGGGTGGTACGCTGTCGTCCGGCGGTGGTTTGTTTGGCTGTATGCCAAGATCGCTTGAGTTAAGTCGGCAGTGAATGCCGTTCCTCTGTCGGTGATAAGGACCTCCGGGGCGCCGTGACGTAGGACGATATTTTCGACGAAGAACTTAGCTACCTCGGATGCACTGCCTTTTGGCAGGGCTTTTGTCTCGGCGTAGCGGGTGAGGTAGTCGGTAGCTACCACGATCCACTTGTTTCCGAAAGCCGACATCAGGAACGGCCTCAGTAGGTCCATACCAATCTGCTGGAAAGGTCGGCAAGTTGGATCAATTGGCTGCAGAAGTCCCGCTGGTCTTGTCGGCGGTGTCTTGCGTCGCTGACAGTCCCGGCATGTCCTCACATAACGAGTGACGTCGGTGGTAAGACGTGGCCAGTAGTACCTTTCTTGTATCCTCGCGAGCGTGTGAGAAACACCGAGGTGCCCTGCCGTCGGATCGTCGTGCAGGGCCTGCAGGAGTTCTGGTCGCAGAGTTGAAGGCACCACAAGGAGGTACTTAGCTCGAAGCGGTGAAAAGTTTTTCTTTTGTAGAAGACCGTTTCGTAGAAAGAACGACGCAAGTGCGCGCTTGAATACCTTCATGACTTCGGCAGTCCTGCCTTCGAGGTATTCTATGAGGGCCTTAAGTTCCGGGTCAGCCCGCTGTCGTTCAGCAAAGTCGTCGGTAGTTATCGTTCCCAAGAAGTAGTCGTCATCCGGGTCGTCGGGTAGCGGTTGGTCGACAGGCGCACGAGAGAGACAGTCGGCGTCGGAGTGTTTTTTGCCGGACTTGTAAATGACAGTAATGTCATATTCTTGAAGTCTCAGGCTCCATCGTGCGAGGCGACCTGAAGGGTCCTTCAAGGTGGCTAGCCAGCACAATGCGTGGTGATCGCTCACAACTTTGAAGGGCCTGCCGTAGAGGTAGGGGCGAAATTTCGACGTAGCCCAGATGATGGCGAGGCACTCCTTTTCTCTTGTTGAATAATTTTCTTCTGCTTTGGATAGCGATCGGCTGGCGTAACTAATAACCCTTTCAAGTACGTCAGCCCTCTGCTCAAGAACGGCGCCAAGACCTACGCTGCTTGCGTCAGTATGTGTTTCTGTCTCGGCGAATTCGTTGAAATGGGCAAGTAACGGAGGCGTCTGGAGGCGATGTTTAAGCTCCTGGAAAGCGTGTTCCTGCGGCGCTTCCCACTTAAACTCCACGTCGGCCTTGGTAAGGTTAGTGAGAGGATAGGCAATGAGGGCGAAGTTTTTCATGAACCGCCTATAATAAGCACACAGGCCCAGAAAACGGCGCGCGGCTTTCTTGTCAGTGGGCGGCGGGAAGTCGGCGAAGGCGGCTGTTTTCCGTGGATCAGGACGAACTCCAGACTTGCTGATAACGTGCCCCAGAAACAAGAGCTCCTCATACGCAAATCTGCACTTTTCTGGCTTCAGTGTGAGTCCGGAAGTCTTGATGGCTTGAAGTACAGCTTCAAGGCACCGAAGATGCTCGTCGAAACTCGAGGAAAACACGACGACGTCGTCCAAGTACCCAAGGCAAGTCTGCCACTTCAATCCTGCCAGTACTGTATCCATAACGCGTTAAAAAGTTGCAGGCGCTGAGCAAAGGCCGAAGGGCATCACCTTAAACTCGAAGAGGCCGTCCGGTGTTATAAACGCCGTCTTCTCTCGGTCTCTTTCGTCGACTTCTATTTGCCAATAGCCAGTCTTGAGGTCCATTGACGAAAAGTACTTGGCGTTATGGAGCCGATCAAGTGCGTCGTCTATTCGTGGAAGAGGATACACGTCCTTTCTTGTAATTTTGTTCAGGCGGCGATAATCGACGCAGAAACGTAGGGTCCCATCTTATTTCTTCACTAACACCACGGGGGATGCCCATGGACTCTTGGACGGCTGGATAATGTCATCCCGCAGCATTTCATCAACTTGTCTCTTCATGGCCTCACGTTCTCGCGTCGAAACCCTGTACGGACTCTGACGGAGTGGTCTGGCATTTTCTTCAGTTATGATGCGAATCTTCGTGATTGGGGTCTGCCGAATTTTCGATGACGACGAAAAGCAATCTTCGTATTGCAGGAGCAGGGCCTTGAGCTGTTCTTGCTTATCGTTCGCAATTCTGGGATTGACGTCGAAAGCTATGGGAGGGGATTGGTTCCTCTGAGCAGGTTCCGCAGAATCGGCGAGGGCGAAAGCACTGGTGTCTTCGACAATTTCTTCGATGTGTGCGATCGTTGTTCCTTTGTTGACATGTTTGTACTCATTGCTGAAATTCGTGAGCATAACCGTTGCTTTGCCTCCCCGCAGCTCTGCAATTCCTCTTGCGACGCAAATATTTCGGGTGACCAACAAATGCTGACTGCCTTCAACGACGCCTTCCAAGTCAGGTGATTCAGGAGCGCCGACTGAAATAATCACGCTTGAGCGAGGCGGAATGGTGACTTGTTCTTCCCGCACATTCAAGGCATGGTGTCCTGACGGCGTGCGCGGCGGTAGTGCTTCTTCTGTGGATAACGTTATCGACTTTGTTTTTAGGTTGATGACAGCACCATGGAGGCATAAGAAGTCCATGCCAAGGATGGCATCTCTCGAGCAACGCTGTAGGACTACGGAGTCTGTAGGATAAATACGGCCGTTAATGGTGACTCTCGCTGTGCAGATTCCTGCAGGCGTTACGAGATGACCTCCGGCTGTGCGGATTTCAGGGCATTTCCAAGGTGTCCTAACTTTCTTTAACTTCGTGGCGAACGACCCACTGATGACAGAATAGTCGGCTCCAGTGTCGACGAGAGCGGTCACACTGTGGCCGTCTATAAGAACGTCGAGGTTGCTAGTTCGCCGTCTCGCATTACAGTTAGGGCGTGGCGTCGGGTCACGGCTGCGTCGGCTTGATCCGCTGCTTCCATGTTGCGTCGTCAGGCCACCTCCGGTAAATGAGCTTTCGCCGTCAGGGCTTTGCCTGGTTGGCGTTGTGTTCGGAAAGCTCCGTCGCGGCGTCGTCGTCGGCGGAGGATCTTCGGTAGTTCGTCGCACAGCAACCGCACCTCCACCGGTTGCTGCCCTTAGTTTCCCGGATACGGGCTAGGAGACCGGCCCCGCGTTGGGCCGGAATACTGCCGGGCGTGCGGTGACATGCGGCGGCTGGGCGACGGCGAACGGGAAAGACTTCGGGGTGTCCATTGAGTTCCTGTCAGGTAGTCGGCGATGTCAGGTGGCCGTTCCCCTGGCTTCGGACGTGGTGCATCGACGGCGAAGCCACGCAGCCCCATCCGTCGGTACTGGCAACGGCGATAAGTGTGCCCGGCCTCGCCGCAGTGGTAGCACAGTGGGCGGTGGTCAGGGGTGCGCCAAACGTCCGTTTTCCTCTGTGCACTGCACTGGCCCGCTGGGGAACGGTAGGACGTCGGTGGCGGTGGTGGCGGCGGTAATGTCTGGCGACGGAAGTGCAACGGGGCGGCGTTTTTGCGTGGACGGGGAGGAGCATTGTGGCGCACTGCAGCGGCGTAGCTCATAGTTTCTGGCTCGGGCAGCGGTGTTTGGGGAATTCGAAGTGATTGCCGAACTTCTTCTCGCACAATGTCGGCGATCGAATCCACTTGAGGGTGCGCCGAAAGCAACAGTTTGCGCAGCTCTTCCCGCACGATCGCTCGGATCGTTTCACGCAGGTTTTCGGAGTCACTGGTTTGAGCAGTAGCGCATTCTGGAGTCAGGCGACGATTATACTGTCAGGTGCGCATGTCAAGGGTTTTTTCGATGGTGGTCACCTCGGATACAAATTCTTGGACGGTGTTCGGTGGATTCCTCATTAGTCCCGCGAAGAGCTCCTGTTTGACCCCTCGCATGAGGAAACGAACTTTCTTCTCCTCAGGCATGTCTGGGTCAGCATGACGAAATAGGCGGGTCATCTCCTCTGTGAAAATTCCAACCTTCTCATTTGGTAGCTGAACCCTGGTCTCTAGTTGAGCAGCGGCCCTTTCTTTGCGAACGTTTGCAGAAATGCGCCGCAGATGACATCCCACGTTCGGAGCGTCGACTCCCGATTCTCTAGCCATGTCCTTGCGGTGTGTTCCAGGTAGAAGTACACATGACGGAGCTTTTCTTCGTTGTCCCAGTGGTTGAGGGCGGCCACACGGTCGTATGTTTCTAGCCAGGTGTCCGGTTCTTCAAACGATGACCCATGAAACGTTGGGGGTTCCCTGGGTTGATGAATGACGATCGCGGGCTGGGACGCTTCGGTTGTCATAGTCGCTGTAGTAGAGGTCATGGCCTTGGCTTTTCACGCCTTGTCTTGTAGAAGCCCGTATTCCGGTGGGAGACCTTGCTGTCGGCGGCTTGTTCGCTGCTCTGGGTTGGCGTCGGTGTCTTCTCCGCCACGTGGGCTGGGTACACGGCTTGACGGGGGCGTCCGGTACATGAACGAAGCAGCACCTCCACCAGATGTCACGGGGTCGTGACGTGGCCGAAGACAGGAGACTTCGTGTCGGGATTTAACTGTTTATTTGGGCGAACCTGTGCCCGGTAAACGGAAAGTCCAATTACAGCAGCAGTCTTGCACAGATAGCAGTCTCGGACTGATACAAAGAGAAGTTTATTAACTTCAAACTCAAAAAAACTCTTTACATCATTTATTCATACAGTGCTCGTTTAGACACCCCTCTTGTGCACTATGGGGCATACAAACTCCATTATCCATAGAGGAAACTAGCGGCACATACACAGATCTATACATATATATATATATATATATATATACATACATATATATACATACACATATGCATACACATATATATATACACTACGCATACATTCGTAAAAAAACCACAAATATATATATTTACAATCACATATACATATATTTACAACAGATCGTGAACATGGGTAGGCATATTTACAATACTTCGACTGGTGCTATACATACACTTGTAACACAATGTTTTGGGGAGAAGGGGTTAGTAGGGGATTATGGGGGTACGGAGTTTTGCACCTCTGACGAAAAAAAACTTTGTGTGCCAGCGGCGAAGGAACTGGTCCTCCCCGCCAGCTTCCAGTTGCTTGGCCAAGTACTGCACTATTTTCTGCCTGATCATGGCTCACTAAGAACACCTCACACTGAGGTGTTCTTTACCTCAGCAAGGCACCGGCGTTTCCAAATCACAAAGAGTGTGATGGAAATCACCAGCCTTGCGAAGCAGCCCCTATTCCTTTCGAGGGCCGGAGGAGGGCAGATGCTGAAGCACCTCGCAACCAGGCGCCATACCGGCTTGGCCGCCCCGCATTCCAACAACGCGTGGGAGATCGTTTCCTCAGCGCGGCAATTAGAACACTGGCTATTCGGCGTGATTCCGAAACGGTGCAGGCGATGTCTCGTGGGCAAAACTTGCCACTTGCGCTTCCACTCGAAGTCATGTACTTGGCGCGGTCGGTACCTATTGATTTTTTGTTTGCATAGTCATAGGCTTTTGATGTGCTCCTTTTCTTCTTCGGACAACTGGTTTTCTGTTATCGTTTCGACAATTCGGGCGGGTGGGTCCTTGTCAATGTCGCAGTTCGGGGCTTCTTTTTCTATGATCTTTGTCGTAGTTGCCGCCATCCTGTAAAAGTGTGAGGGCGCTTCCGCGCGCGGGCCAGTGTGTTTGTGGTTTTCCAGATAGTGCGTGATGGTGCTTGTCCAGTAGTTGACTAGATTCTTCCCAACGTAACTCGCTGCGTAATAAAGCATGCGGGTAATTTTGAGGGCCAGTATCTGGCTGGTCATTTGTACGTGTGGGAGGCCGAGGCCACCTTTGTCCTCGGGTAGTTGAAGGAGGTGTCGCTTGACTGGTGCCGGTTTCCCTTCCCATAGCAAGTCGGTGATCACGGCGTTCAGTTGGCTCGCGGTTTTCCTAGAGATCACCGCTACCCTACTGGCGTAGAACGCAAACGCGCAAACGGTGGTCCTTGCTGCTAGCGCTTTTTCACGTAACGCAAGGTTTAGGAGGCGAATGCGGGCAGCTGCCTGCTTTGCCCTCTCGAGGGCTCTCTGCCACGTGGCTGGTGCCACCCCTTCACTGGAGAAGTAGATTCCCAGTACTTTAACGATGGACACCACTTCAATGTTTCCTAGGGCTTCTCTAGGGAAAGTTCCAAATAGCATCGCCTTGCTCTTGTCCGCATTTATCGCCGCTCCGGATGCCTGCGCGTATCTTGTGAACGTCGCACTGAAGGCTTGGAGGCTGCTTTCATCCCGAACAAACAGGGAAATGTCGTCCGCGTATGCCAGCACTTTCACCTGCTCCTGGCCCGTCAGTGGGAAGCCCCGAATGCCTTCATGCGCAATAACACTTGTGATCAGCGGCTCGCACGACATGACAAAAAAGGTCAGGCCTAATGGGCATCCTTGCCTTATGCCTCTGCTATACTTGAATGCCGGCGTTGCGACTCCGTTTATCAGAACGGTGCAGGTTAGGTCCTCGTACAAAGTTTTTGCCAGTTTTATAAAACTTGCCGGTAAGCCAAACTCCTGCATCACGTCGAAGAGGTAATGGTGTCGTACCCTGTAAAAAGCTTTAGCTTGGTCTAGGGAAATGAAAACACCATTGAAACCTCTTGTCGTCGCGTATTCGAAAGAGTCACGGATCACTGTGAGGTTCGCAAAAAGCGACCTTCCTGGAATCGCGCACGTTTGGTACGGACTAATGATGTCCGGTAACAGGAGCTTGAGCCTGTTGTTCAGTATGGTGGCTACCAGCTTGTAATCGGTGTTCAAAAGCGTGATTGGACGCCACGCCGTGGGCTCGTTTGGTTGTGCACCCTCTTTGTGTAGTAAGACAATTTTACCCACTCCGAAGGAGTCGGGTTTCTTAAAGGACCTGAAGATCGCATTTACCATCGCGAGCAAGGGTTCTTCGAGAACTTCGAGAAAAGTCACATAGAAGGCTGCAGTCAGGCCATCGGCGCCTGGGGCAGAATTGGGGGTCATGCTTCTTATGGCTTCGCGAAGCTCTGCATGGGAGACTTCAGCGCTAAGGGTTGCTGGCTCCTCCTCCTCCTTAATTCGCTGCAGATGTTTGCATAGTTCTTTGACATGGTCGGGTCCCCGATTGGTGTCTATTGGTTCGGTGTCTTGGAACTGTATGCTGAAGTAGTCTCTGAAGATGTTCTCAATTTCTGCTGGGTCGTCGGTTACAGAACCGTCTAAGCGCTTTGCCTCTGTAATTCGCAAACAGCCATTTCAACGTACTTCCCTCACATCAACTTCGGTCGCCGTGCCCAACAGTCCATGCTCACTTTTAGGTCGCCTCATGGTATCTCTGAGGAGTTGATTGTATTGCTCCTCGAGCGAGGTCAGGTACTCTGTTGTACATGAGGTCAACGTGTCGGCTGCCTTGATGATCTGCATTCGGCGAAGAAGTTCTTTCATCTTTTGTGTATGACGTCTTTTTCTGGCTTTGCCTTCTTTTTGTAACAGGGCCTTCCATTCTTCCTTAAGTTTATCCCACAGAGGGGGGGTAATATGTCCGGCATTTTCTACTGATACGCTGATGGCAGCTTTCAAGTTTTCTACGCAAGTCTCATCTCTCAGCAGCTCAGCGTCTATTCTCCAGCTATTGTTATCAGAGTGCGGGCCGGGGGATCCCTTTACCATCGTGACAAGCGGGGCATGATCCGTCTTCTCTTTCAGGTTGGCCGGGAGCGCGAGTACTTCGCATCCTTCAACCAAAGGGAGGAGGAGGTCCGGAAAGTACATCCGGTCTATTCTACTTCCTGCTGATCTAGAGGTACGGGTTGCTACGAAGCGGTCTTTATAGAGGTGTACCCATATGTCCGAGAGGTTTAGGTGCCGAAGGGTTTTCACCAACTCTTTCGCATTGTAGGTTGATCTTCCTTGACTTGGCCCCCTCACGTCCCGGTTAGAATCTACCACGCAATTAAAATCATCGACCAGTACGTGGGGAATGGGCTCTAGGAGGAGTTCGTGCATCTCTTGAAAGAACTTATTCGTATGTTTTCTTGTCACGGGGGCATAAACGTTCACAATGCGAATCTTTTTGCCTTCGATGAAAATATCAATCATTATGTACCGACCATTCGCCCCGAAAATACAATGGGATTTTGATCGAAATCTGCCTGATACAAATATTACTCCGACCCTGCATGCTCTCGTGGTCGCCAGAGAGAAAAAGGCGTCGGTCTGATGATCTCTGCGAAAATTAACCACATCCAGTGGCGTTCGGAAATTCGCCTCTTGAATAAAGAGGAGGTCTATGTTCTGGTTCCTAGCGAAACCTAGGATGGCTGCTTGTTTCGCCTTATCTCTAAACCCTCGGATATTCCACGTAGCCAATTTCAAAAAAGCCATCAAAAACCTTAAAAAGAAGAAAAAACGCGGGAAGTATCGAGGCTAGCAAGCAGCGTGGCCGTCATCCGCCGATTGGGCACGATGCCAAGCGCTGGAGGGGAGCAGGAAAGAAGGGTGAGCGAATGCACCGAGCAAGATAACCGACAGCCGCGCGCCGACAGAAAGGGGCGGGGAGGGCGCTGCACAAGAAGGAGAAGGGAAGGCAAGTGGGACATAGTGCGGCCAGAGCGAACGAGGGGAAGGAAAAAGGGCCGTGAAGCCGACAGGGCAGGCGCGCCGCTTCAGTGACTTGCGTCTCGGGGCTTGGGGGGTGGTTCCCCTTCGCCCACACCGTCTTTCTCGAGCTTCTGAGCCTTGGCGTGTGGTGGAGCGTCGCTATCACTGCTTTGGCCTGCTGGCCCGGGTCTACGCTGCCGGGCCTCCTTGCTGGCTGTCTCTCACCCAGATACCGCTTATCGTCATCAGGGCGTATTCGTGAGCGCGAACGAGCTCTCTGCTCTAGCCCAGTGGCCATCTGTCCAGTTTTCGCGTCCGATTTCCGGCTTGGGCGTGCCGAATGGGAGGCGGGGGAGGAAGTCGGTGCAGCATGGTCGCATTCGCTGTCGCCGGGTAGAAAGTAATACCCTTTACTTTTTATGGGGGCGTCGTCGCCGGCTGGGTCTTGGGTGCCGGCCTCCAAGGCCGGGCTGGTCACTGGGGCCCGTACGTTGACGGGCGTGTTTGATAAAGCAAGGAAGGCCTCTCCCTGCTCGTTGGACTCGGGGGTTGCTTCAGCCGCGGTCAGCGAATTCCCGCAGTCATCCCGGCTCGCCGAGGGTGGAGGCGGCTTAGGGGGGGACGATTGCGCCGAACACGTCTCGATATCGCTAGACTGTTTCAGTCAACCTGGTGGTAGTCTCGTCAAAACTCCCGAGCCTCTCCCCCTCACTGGCGGACGGATCACCCATGCCACTACCTGAAATCAGATCGGAGTCTAAGTCGCGGTCCCCGGAAGGGGATCCCCTCTCAGTTGTGCGGAATGCAGACCTGGACGTAAGGACCTGCATGCGCGGCGAGTTAGTTGCTCGGGCAGAGGCGGGGCCGCTTGACTGAGAGTGCGACAAAGCGGATTCAGATAGCGAGGGGGAAGCCGCGGGCTGCCGAAGCGTATGAGCGCTTACGAAAGCACTCGCGTGTTCCGTGGTGACCCCCGCAACGTTTACAGTCTGCCGAGCAGCCCTCAGTATCGTGGCCGAAGGTGCCGCACCGCTTACAGTACGCCGTGGTGCACGCAGTCGCCATATGCCCGACCTCACCACAACGCGCGCACACCCGGCGCATGCCTCTGTACTCGCACATGACTTTGTGCCCCGCAATAGTGATGAAATTGGGAACTGGGCGGCACATCTCAATTTTAACCACACGTACCCCGTTTAACTTGGTCTGGCGAGTGGCTAGGGTGGCGAAGGAAATGCCCTTCACTTTACCAAACTGGGCTAAGGCGTTGCTAAGGGCCTCGTCTGATAGAAAAGCGGGGTAACGGTAAATGTTCACATATGTGACCGGCGGCCCGACTGCCTCTACTGGCACCCTCGCCCCGTTCACTTCCAATCCTTCCGCCACCATTAGCTTCGTCGCCTGACCAGAATTGCGGGTGCATACAAGAAATTTTGCGCCCCCCATATGTTGCAGTACTAATACGCTGTCGTCACCAGCTGTCTCTTCAATTGCGTCAATTAACTCATCGACGGAGATATCGCCCTCGGGCGCGGAAAACATGAAACAATTCTCCCTCACCGGGAGTTCAAATGGCGTGGCCATTCTGGTGGGTGGACCCCGCAAGCCGCCGGTTGGGCGTGGCTCGTGGGTGACTTGTAACGTGCAGTCGAGCTGCACTCTGGTAGGAAGCGGCTCAGCCGAGGCGAGTGCCGCGCAGGTCTTGGTGGTACCAGGTGGACCGCAGGGGGACTCCGGGATGGCGGGCGTGAACCGGGGACCTTGCACCTCCTCCTGGCATGGGGTAGGCGGGCTCCAGGCAGCAAGGCCCGAGACCCAGGGGCGGCGGTCGCGCGTACAAGACGCCGGTGCCGCGTAGACTTCTTTTGCCGACTTGAAACCCTGGGGTCGACGTCCGCGTGACGTGACCCCGGGTCTCGCTTGAGGACTCGAGAAGAGACAGCTAGACCGGCGAACGCAGCGTCGGCCTTCGATCAACAACTGACCTGATAGCGGCGAACGGAGCGTCGGCCTTCGATCAACAACTGACAAGCGGCGAAGCGCGTCGGCATTTATACTCTTGCCGTCGAATGTTCTAGCGTTATCGCTGGCGGTGGCGTAGGTTCCAGAACAATCTGTACCATTCGCGCAGTGGGCGTGATCTTATCGAAATGATCTACTACAGTGCGGATCCTTCTCGAAAACTGCAGGCGCGGTTTGCGCTGAGAATCGTGTGGTGTTTTGGGACGATAACAAAACTTGGGAAATAGAACGTGGCAATATTGTGACTGTGAAAGAAACTTCTGTTCATTATTGTATGTATCACATAAACAATGTACATACATACATACATACATACATACATACATACATACATACATACATACATACATACATACATACATACATACATACATACATACATACAAACGTACGTACGTGCGTACGTACGTACGTACGTACGTACATACATACATACATACATACATACATACATACATACATACATACATACATACATACATACATACATACATACATACATACATACATACATACATACATACATACATACATACATACATACATACATACATACTGTGTCTTCACTCGGAATGTCAGAATTCGTCAGAACAAGAATATTTTCTTCAGATTGAAACACAGTACACAGTATATCTATGCTGTCCCTCTGCCCAAACAATTTATCAGGAATTCAGGATAGCACAAAGACTTGTAACAACATCCCGTGCGTACAAAGACGCCATCTTGAAATAGTTTGAAGTCTACTGTAATAACCCACATGACTATGCGCAGATGTCTCAGGTGCTTCCTGATTTAAGAGCAGCAAAATATACTGTTTTCAACTTAGAAGTGAAGTTTAACGCTGCTTTATTCTTCCCGTGGTAGAAAACCATTAAGCATGGAATATAACAGCTCTCTGTTTGCTTTTTTTACGCTTACGAGGTTGAACGGTTTGTGCCTGTGAAACTGCAACACCCACAAATCTTTTCCTCTGTTCATAAATGGAACGTTGTCATCACTGGGCATTACTAGTCAGTTGTGGAAAGCAAACACGCAACTGCTTGCTTGATAAGAACAAATAGGCGTTGATCTTAAGCTGGCATCGCTGATACGTTGCTTAAGCCTGCTTGATGAGGGATTACGGCGATAATTGGAAGAGTCGAAACGCTAATTTGCATATTAGCGTTTCATGCAGGCCTGGCTGTTTTTCATGCCAATGCCAAACTTTTGTACTTTCTTCGCTCTATTTCTTGTGCCTTAACGACACCGTAGCTTAATAAGAAGCGCCAGACCTAGACAAAAGAATAAGGAGGAGGGGGAGATTATCAACGATACCACCACTTTATTTCATGCCGGCAGCCAAGGGCGACTAGTGAAAAATGATAAGCATGATCTCCTTTATATTTCTATTTTCTTGCCTCAGAGCGGCTAGTAGAGCACCAATCTAATATCAATGCAGTCATCACGTTTTGAATCCTGATTTCGTTGCTGCCGCTCGCAAAGATATAGGATTCTTTTGCTTTTTGTTGCGTGTAGTTTACCTTGAACTGGGTTATACTGCTGCCTTCATTTTTCTTACATTTTTTTCTTTATTTTCTGTGAAATACCTTACTTTTTATCTCTTTTAGTTAGGTAGCAATGGTATTTTATTTTAATATTTTTAAATGGGCTTGACGAATGGTACACCGTTACACATTTTGGGGAACAAAACATCCACGTTTTTATATCTTTGCAGACTACTAAAAACACGCTGCATAAAACTTAAAACTTCGTTTTATAATTCGAAATTTCGTATATACTGAAATTGTAAATGTATAGAGGGGGGGGGGGGGCAGGGCTAATGAAAATGCAAGATAATGGCATAAATGAGACCCATAACAATAATATGTAGTATAATCACGCCCCAGAACCATGATATCAATATGAAAGATGCCGTAGTGGAGGGATATGAAAATTTTGACCCTCTGGTGTTCTCCAACGTGCAGTACACCGCAGAGCACGCGTGCCTCTACCATTTTACCACCATCAAAATCGGACCCTTGCGGCCAGCATAGAACTCACGACGTTCCTGGGTCAGCAGCCGAGAGCTGACTATTTACTGCAATAATTATTGCTACAAATTATTTTATTAAGGCATATTTAAAAGTTGCACCACCACCAATACAGGTACCTGAACAGGGCATCGCACCTTCACCCAAATGAAAGGAAGTAGCTTGGCTACTTTTTATTATCTATCTTGACCATTGTCTATTTGTCTTGACTGTATTGACTAGTCTTTTCTTATTAAAATATTAGCAATAGGGAAAACTTTCGTTCAAGTTTTTGCTAACGCTGAAATGTTTAGCATGCCATAATGTCAGTACAACGAAATAATGGAAAGAATGATGTTCGTTTTAGGTGCTTGGACACTTTCTCTGTAGTGTCTAACAACAAAGTGGGAATTCGAACTTGTCGGTACCCAATGATCAACTATTTGCAGCAAACATTTTTGAAAACTCATGAAAGAGACTCGGACGGGCACCCGACCCTCTCTGTTTTGTAAATTGTCTAATAAATTTGGTGGAAAAAGTAGGCTAATCGATCCATGTAGAGGGCCACATTCAAAGGAGAGACATTCACGTATTAAATACGAAAGGTAGAAAATGTGGAATAAAAATAGAAAGGTTTATAAAAAACGATACCAGGTACTTCAGACAGGAAGAATTATACTGACAAAATCCCAACGTATGAACAAACAGAAAGATTTCTTTGGACTTATAGAAGCATCCTGGTGTTTTGTTTTGTTTTTCGCTGCTTTCTGAGCTTGAAATGTGAAACTTTATTCTTTTGTTGTTGACGAATACTTCAGCGTCGTTCTCCAATGTTGGTTTTTCTGTACAAAGTGCTAACTACTGCATAGGCTATCTCTGCAGAAAACGAATGAATCTCTAAATACTTGTACATCCATATTATTTCAAGGGCTATCGTTAACACTACTTCTTTAAGGTAAATTGATTCGATGATTGCTTCTTTTAAGGAGAAAAACAGAAAAAAAATCTTCCTTTATTCACCTCAGAAGCAACACAATCGATCATGCCGCATTTATAGCTTGAAGCTAAAACAAAGAAGGACATACTTTGAATAAAATATGACTAGCGTTGACCAACTATAGATACTAATAATCAATCTGCACACCTCAACTCTTTCGACTCACGGTGCTTTCATAAAAAAGAGACGATGTTGAAACATAAGCATGTACAATTGACTGTACGCTTTCTAGTAAACGTGTAGGCAGCTGGTAGGGTTATGCTGTATTTTAGATAAAGTGTGTGTTAGAAATTTATCCAACGCTTCCTCAGTGATACACTGAAAAGAAAAATAAACTGAATAAAGCACCGTATTGTAAATCATAATACGGACGCCATAACAAACGAATGGCAGTCCGAAATCTGAGCGGATGGTTTCTCTTCTTTTTCCAACTCCTTTCAAGCAAAGCACGTGAGGCGCGATGATGGCTGTCATACTTCAACATTACCCTGTAGGCTTTCCTAGAACGAGTTGAGACGGGGTGGCGTATTTGCTCTAGCAAGCTGTCTGCAGCATCTGTTGCCGCTAGGCTGGGTGTCCGAAAGCTAAAGCGAAGACTGGGAGCCGTCAGGCGTCCTTTATTTACTCCTTGTTTCCAGTGCTGAAATATAACTGACGAACGGGTAAACAAACGAATATACTACCTATGCGTCGATGCACTCAGAGGCACAGAGCGGGAAATGTAAACATTCAATCCCACGTAGAAAGGCTTACATTGGCACGTCGATAGAATAAATCGTCACTACATTTGCCGGTTCACTGCCTGCAGTCTATTTTCAACATTTTTGGGGCGATCCCGTTTATTCTTACACTAGGTGGTAGTTTTGGCATAAATTTTAATGGGGGCAAAATGTGGAACCGTATGCACGGCCAATCTACCACTGCTTGGCCAATGTGGACATCCCAGTAGGGACGAAACATATTTCAAAAAGTCAGACCATATAATCGCGTACACAGGGTAAACTGCACAGTGAGTAAAATAAGCGTAAAGTAGGCATAAAGATATTGCCCGTTAGCCAAACACTCTAAAAAACAACACATGAATAAAGCCTACTAAAACACTGTCCTAGAAAGCGTGCAAACTGATCCTTAAATGCCCTTTCATTTGAGCTTCTGGCACGAAAAAACAGAAAGCAAACCTTATGGCACGAAAAAAAGAAGGGTAATGTTCGAATACGCCATAATCTCTAAACATCTGCACTGATGAAAATCTCATTGAAAGAACATATTCTTGTGTATAATTTTATTGGAAATATTCCCGCAATTCAGACCTTTTGAGACATGAAAAAAGCAGCCATAACGTGTTCTCTTTAGTCACCTCTAACATTTACACTTCGAGCTTCGTATTTCGGTAGTCAAATGTACTTTTTTTAGTAAAGGAGTTGACGTTGGAGTTGTTAAAGTGTCAATTGCTCTCCCTTTTGCTTTGTGTTATTTTATAGCGTGAACAACAGTGTCTTGCAATGGATATTTTGCTATATATGCAACGATGGCATAAAACTTTGTAATATGTTTATTCATGCGTCATCTGTTCTATATATTTTCATATCCTCATTTCGCACCGAAAATCTGAAAGATATGTTGTTATTTGCTTTGTCAAGTACGGTTGGGGTATTTTAGCCGTAACCCACTGAAGCTTCTTGATTGGATTTCTATGCAAATGCGTGCAATACCAGTGGCCAATTATGTAGTCTCCCACGCTTCTTACTTGAATGCAGGTTGATTGTTGAAAAAACCATAAATAGGGTTCGTGTGCTCATGTGGACGTTTTGTCAAGTTGCCATGCTTTCCTCAAAGAACAGTGAGGAACACAAGCCCACTTGTCAAAATGACAGAACCAGCACCCAACCCCCTGTTTACGCATTTGCTTTATCCACTACATAAGGGCATACATGAGAAATCAGTGTGGCCTGCCTCGAGCTTTGTACAACGTAGTGAAATGCACGATGGCCGTTCAGCTAATACACTTAGCGGCTTTTTCGAGGTTTGATTTGTGGAGTTTAACGTCCCAAAACCACCATATGATTATGAGAGACGCCGTAGTGAAGGGCTCCGGAAATTCTGACCATGTGGGGTTCTTTAACGTGCACCCAAATCTGAGTACACGAGCCTACAACATTTCCGCCTCCATCGAAAACGCAGCCGCCACAGCCGGGATTTGATCCCGCGACATGCGGATCAGCAGCCGAGTACCTTAGCCACTAGTAGCTAAGGTACTCGGCTGCTGACCCGCAGGTAATCGTGGCGGGGCATGGGTTTTTCGAGGTCGTTAGATGAATTACCACAATAATCACACATACACATACGGCATAATTTACTTATATTCGAACTTATATATAACAAGACCAGAAGAGACATATGGTACAAATTCATCGGTAAGCACAAAAATCGCTCGCAAATAAATAACTGAAAGTTCACATTATTGTAAATGTTGCTCATCTGTAGCCAGATGGGAGTCTACAACCTAAGCAAAGCAATAGCTAAATTTTAAAGATTTCGCAAGCGTTAATATGACTCCTTCAAGATTTCATTACTAAAAACAGCTCCAGAAGTTGCAGACACTGGTATTTCTTATGCGTAACACATGTACCAGATTAGCCTGACACCTCTAATGAGACAAAAACCTTTCCTTCATTTATGTCTATATATTGTAAAAATCAACTAGCATTTTTTATAGCAATAACTTTCCTGCTTTCAATAAAATGAATAGAGCAGTGGAGAATACATAATGCAAGAAAAACACCCCAAAGTGTTTAATTTTAAATGCGGAACATTTCTTAGTGAGCTTCGGCTACTTTGAATCTATCTATCTATCTATCTATCTATCTATCTATCTATCTATCTATCTAGCCACCTACGACTTATAGCTCTCCTGGCCGTTTCAATAGTCGTATGGATACCAAACTTTGTATGGCATAACATGACCGTTTGAAGAACATATTCGACTAGTCATAACATGAAAATCATATGTATGTTATGAATGTCATGATTTACATCTCATGGTCCTGCAGCTCTTCTGGTTGTTTCGTTCACATGGCATGTTGCAAAACTGGTGTGGTATGACATGATTGCATGGCGAATACAAGCGACAGACCCTAACATGAAGATCATGACATGCGTTTCATGTAACAACATGACTACATGCTACGCTAATGATGCACTCACGGCCGTTTCACTAGCTTCATATGTACCAAACACGGTATTACGTGACGCGAACGGACGACAGAGGTAAATGGCACATCCAAGCATGATAATCATGACATGCGTGTCATGTAACAAGATGAGGACATGCCACACTTATGATGCACTCGCGGCCGTTTCGCTACCTTTAGATATGTCAAATTGGGTGTTACGTGAAACCAATGGATGACGAAAGTATGTGAGTGGTGCAAACGAAATAATCATGACATGCGTGACATGTGAGAACATGACTACATGCCACAGTCAAGGCGCCAACACATTTCGACATGACGCGGTGCGCGTGCTCGCTGGCGTTCATTTCGTCGCGTCACGCCAGACGTCGGTCCTGCCATATACTGGCAGGTGCGCTCCGTGCTGCGTTGCATTCACGCATGCGCGTTTTAGCGCGTCCGGCGTCCCTCCATCAGGAAAAGAGGGAAGCGCTGTGTTGTCTGGGTAACGCATCGGCATAGCGTAATGTTACTTTATGGCATCGGCGCGAAAGCGCTTGTTGCCGTCGGGCCGCGCCGACGGACGCTGGTCGCGCCTGGCGTCAGACTATAAGGTGCTCGCGTTTTGCTAGCCTAGCGTCGCTGTGCCCAGCGCGCACGCGCGTCAACGCTGCATTGAAGTATATTGGACCCTTCATGATGCACTCTAGGCCGTTTTGCTAGCTCCGCATATATCAAATTTCGTGTTACGTGACGTCAATGAACGATGAAATATATAACTGGTGCAAACATGATAATCGTGACACGCGTACCATGTAAGAACATGACAGCATACCGTGCTCATAGCGTGCTCGCGGTCGTTTCGCTAGCTTTACATATACTAAATTTGGTATCACGTGACTTGAATAGATGGCGAAACTAAACGACGCATCCAATAGTGATAATCATGACACGGAAGTCATGTACGGCATCATTGACCACCACCTCGTAGCGTTGTGCTGATATTGAAGTGACATGTCAACATTTTTCATTCATGCTTCGCATATCATAGATTCCCTTTCTACGTGGGATCTGCCATTTGTTTTCCTTGGAGTTTTGCATTGCGCTGTTATTATGTAAGATGCAATCACCTACTTTATTATATTAAGCAGTCGAGTTTTTATTCCAAGCAAATCATGTGCATCATTTGTTGTTAAGTCGTCTATTTGCCTCCTCCTTTTTTTTGCGGTCAAAAGAACTTCGGTTCATATCCACCTCGGCGGTCTTGTGGTTATGGTGTTTGAGTGCTGACGCGAAGGTTGCGAGATGAAATGCCAGTAATGGCGACCACGTTTAGATGAGAGCGGAGTGGTAGAGATCTTTGTACTTTAATATATATGCATGGGAAAACATTCAAGGTGGACAAAATTCATATAGTTCCTTTGCTACGGCATTCCTGATAATGACAATGTGATTTTTGAACGTAAAGCCGCAACAATCATTGTGATTGTTTTGTGCACAGGTGTCGTGTATGACCATGCTGGCTCATCTGAAGAAGAGATGCTCTTGTGGCAAATGCTCGACCGAGTCAAGCCCCGCCACGGTGGTCTAGTGGCTAAGGTACTCGGCTGCTGACCCGCAGGTCGCGGATTCGAATCCCGGCTGCGGCGGCTGCATTTCCGATGGAGGCGGAAATGTTGTAGGCCCGTATGCTCAGATTTGGGTGCACGTTAAAGAAACCCAGGGGGTCAAAATTTCCGGAGCCCTCCACTACGGCGTCTCTTATAATCATATAGTGGTTTTGGGACGTTAAACCCCACATATCAATCATCAATCGACCGAGTCAACCTGAACGCCAGTGACGATGGAGAGAAGCCACCGTCAATGGCTGGTAACACAAGCACCCACGAGTTGGCCGACTCTTCTAGCAGAGCACCGCACCTCAGCCTGGCCATTGAGAGACTTGATCCGGAAGACTCCTTTCAATCGGCAAAGAAAGGAGAATGCCCATAGCATCACTAAGTTTACCGCAATATTAGGCTTAATAGCCTGCCACCATTTTAACCATACATTTCAATGTTTAAATTTGGAAAGAGGCATGTCGTATGAACCAAGAGCGATGAAAGAAGTCAGAGCATTCGAATGTACGTTGTTGATTGATTGATTTGTGGGGTTTAACGTCCCAAAACCACCATATGATTATGAGAGACGCCGTAGTGGAGGCCTCCGGAAATTTTGACCACCTGGGGTTCTTTAACGTGCACCCAAATCTGATGCATATACGTTGTCAATATGCAGATACATTTCACCAAAATGAAATGAACGATACCTTTGTACGCACATTTCATGCCTGCACGTCAATATCTGCCCGCCACGCGATTCATCGATTGCCCACGTCCATTTATGCACACTCTTCACTGCTGTCTTATATTATAGTATTTCCCATGCAAGGATCGCTGAAGGCTTATAATTCGGAAATACAAGTTATTGTGTTGCTATAACTGGAGCACCTCTTGCTTGTATTTAATTTTTGCCAAAAGATACGTGTGTGTTTGTTTACAATAAATCTGCGAAGTGCAAGAAAATTTCAGTGCACTTCACATACACTCTAAGCCAAAATGGAGCAACAGGGGTATAGGGGTTGCTCCTTTCAGGGAGCAATTGCATTGCCACTCCCATTACTCTCCTAAAAGGAGTAACTGCAGAGGGAGGAACCGTTGCTCTCCTTTCAGTTCCTCCTTCGGGGGATGAACAGTTACTCCCTCCAGTTCCTCCCTGCAGACCAACAGTTACTCCCACCAGTTGCTCCCTGCTCCCATTACTCCCACCAGTTGCTCTTCTAAGAGCAACAGTTACTCTTTACTGTTCCTCCCACGTGTTCGCAGTTACTCTCTGAAAACCAACTGCACATGCTTCCAGTTACTCCTTGGGGAAATGAGTATTTATCTCCAGTATGCTTGTCACACGCTTAACACATGGCGAGAGCTCCTTGGAAGAGCACTGCTTGGGTGCTTCTAACACAAAAAGTGGACAATATTGAAAGGAAAATAAATGCTTTATTGTTCTTTTTATGAGGCGACGTGTGACCACATGTAAAAGTAGACTTCGCCACACCACAGCCAGCACTAAACAAACACCATAATACATCAAAGGTTTTCTGCGTCATCCGTGGAAAAATAATCTCGAATTTCTAGCATAGGGCAGTCTGTGTCATCATTGGTGAGAGAAGGGTAACTTCTCCAATTCTGAAGAACTCAAGTTTCGCAGCTGGTGTTTCCATCAGGCTAGCGCAGCAGAACGTCACCGCAGGCATATGTGAAGCATCTCATTGCTGCAAGAAAAAAAATAGAAGTGTGAGGTTAAACATGCCAGAATCAATTCATAACAATGAGTCACACACACTGCAGCAGCGCTTACATTCTAGGATGTCTATTGCAAAACGAAATGTGAAAAAAGGAAGGTTCGGCCAAACGTTACTTGGCAAGCCATATAAATGCTGATGTGGTAGACGCTCTTCACATGATGTCTCAGACAGCAATATTCTGGAAGAAAATGTGCAGCACCTCAACAAGGCATATTTGTAGCAGTTAAAGATACCCTTAGGTTCAGTTAACTTGTTTCCTATACACATCTGAGTGACATTTCTATGAATTCATTCACCAATGGCATTCTAAATGAGGTCATGTGTGTGGCAAATAACACGTACTGTCTGCTCATGTTAAAATACTTATTTAGCTCGTGCACATAGTTGCTCTCGATTCTACTGTTCTATCATACGCTGCTGCGTCTTGAATTGTGCAATACCTGTAGGCACAAGCCAAGCATGCAAAGCCTGCTTGAAAGCAACCATTTGCAGAGGCTACATGATAATCTTCAGTATATTTCTTTGTACCTGACGCAAACGGCTGGACAAAACTATAGATAAATAAATGTAGACCGTGCTACCTTCAAAAAATGCTTTAAATTTAGAAAACTAGGGTGCACTTGTTCACTCGGTTGACGAGTCACAGCCACGAGATATGTTAACGAAGCAATATATCTTGAGGCATGCACAGATATTCTGATTCTTTGTTTGACAGTGTCACAGATAGCTTGCCAATACATATATATTTGAGAGCAACAAGATGTGAAGCTTTTATTATTTCAACGTCTTGTTGGTTCACAGCCAAACAGGTTACTGCTTGTTAGACAAATTGGAATAAGCACACCATGGTTTCCAAAAAAAAGCATTATTAGAAGTTAGCTCCCGGTGTGAATGTCTGCCTATTTATTTTGTACTGCCTTCTACATGTGCCACAAAGACATTTGTTGAGGATGTGCTACCAGTCAAGCCAAGATCGCATACTTGGTCAATGTGATGGAAATACAAACATTAGAAACACTGCCACCTCTAGTAAGGGCATAACACTTCAGTATCTTGGACTAGCAAAGAGGTGCACAAGAAAGTTAAGCCCACTCTTGCGGAACTTTGAACGCGAATATTTCAGAGTGGGGGAGGTCAACATGCTGTGGCACTTTTGAACCCACGAAACATCTGCAGAAAACAGGGTAAAGGCAAGTCAAGAAACGCTGTTATGAAGGCCTGCGCATGGACAGCTTTGTGAATCTAGGCCCAAGTGTTATGCTTTGTGCAAGCCAAAATCCATGTATATAGGGAAAGCATACTTTTAGGAGTACCAGCGTAAACAAATCTTGGCAGTTGGCTTTTTAGTACAAACAGCAATCCCTGCAATGAAAACATAAACATTTTATCTTAACGGTAACAGTGTGAGCACACACACGGGCCAGCGGAGCCATGTCGAATTGTCAGTGCCAGTGTAACCATGTGGCATAATGAACTATTCTCTGGCCAACACATGCACAGTTTGCCCCTAAAAAGCGATGCTTTCATATACGTAGTACAAAAAGTCTGCACTTACCAAAATTCACTTGCTTTCTGTACTTTAGCATCGTTGGGAGCATCTTTATCTGCAGTATAACCAAATTTGTGTCATATCCCTGGAAAAAAAGTAAAAGACATGCATCAAATATTGTTTCATTTTGTAGCAGTGAAGTCAGGTTAAGAACAGCCAAGTGGGAATCAGCCTATTTATGTGCATGCGGCAAACTCCAAACGGTGTTATTGAGGTTGTCGAAATTTTCGTCGATTGGTATTAACGTCGATATGTGACTTCAACGACATGCCAAGTTTTCACAGCGCATAAAGATTTCATGATGCAGAATAATGACAGCGCTAACGAGAACATACAGCATTTATGATTGTCTTTTACAATATTCAGCTTTGCTAAGGTTTTGCATCACTAAAGAAATCTGACAGATTTGGGTCATTCCTCCTCCAATTGTTCTGTCAATATGTAAACTGCTCGCTTGATGGTGCGCTTATAAAATAGTACATTCAGCGCAGAGGTGAAGCAAGTGACGCAGTGATGTGGGCAGATTTTTTTTTTAGGCGTGCGGGGAGGGGGGGGGGGTCCGCTTATCTGAATAGGCCGGGCAAGCGAATATGGTCGTCAATTTGGGCTCCCGGCGCCCGGCCTAAAAAAATTCTGTGCGCAACCGCCTGGCTATGCCAGTGAAGTGATGCGACAATGATTTGTTCACTTACTGATTTACATACACTTTACATCTCTAAAAAATGCGGCCCAAGGCCCCAACACTCAGCCGTTAACAATACATAAAGCCAATGGTAGAAAAGTGCCAGTATGAATGCAGCTACAACCCCGCCCCAATGTTTTTTCAAGCGAGGTAGTGTTGCGGAAATGAACTTTCAACTGCAAAAGTACACTGGCACTTCAGTGGTGACAGGGGAAGCAAGAGGGTATGCAGGCGGTAATAGAGGTAATTTAGTCCGATACGGCTAGCAATGGATACGGTGAATAAGAGCAAATCATTTCTCTTTCAATAGCGCAACCACTCAACAATGTATTGTAAGAGCATTAAATGTTGCTGGAAATGCCACTCACCTGCACGCTGATGCATGCACAGTCCTTTGTCCGACGAGCGAACAGGCTTGCAGATAGCTGAAGACGTGTTTACGATGTGTTTGTTCCACCCAGCAGCAAAATCCACAACTACTTCGCGCTCCATAAAGATAAATATACACTAACCTTCATCACGAATAAGTAGAAACGCAAATCTGCGACACACACACACGATCAAAACATAGCTCACAAGCTCGCACGTCCATGTGCTCGCCATCCACAGACCATATGAAAATGAGTAAGTAGTGCGAACGCGAACCTAGTTGCGCCGAAAAAAAAAACGTCGAGCAGTGGCAGCACAAGCGTCAGCGCAATAATTTCAGTGTGTTCTCCTAATACAATTATAAAAAAAAACTGAGGTACACTAAAACTCATAAATAATTATAAAAAGTTGAGTGTAATTTTTATTTAGTGCTAGTCAACATAAACACTGAATAAAAATTACTTTGTAACTTACATCGTTTGCTACACTAGCGCCACACTTGTCGTGCGGGCGCAGATGGCGCAGATTTGTCATTCTGCCCTCAAACTACACGGTGAAGCGTGCTATTAAGTGAATGGCTGATGAGAAGCGCGTCTGGGTCCGCTTTTTTTTCTTCTTCTTCTCCGATATATCTGGGCGTGGGGGGGGGGGGGGGCTTCTTATGCACATGTTTTGGTGCTTGATCGACCTTGACGCCCTTACTTCGCGGACGAACGGCGTGTCTAGGCTTTTTTTATCGTTGTTTTGCACGTGTTTCGGCGTTCGGTCCGCTTTGACGTGCCAACTCTCCATTCTGCTGCTGCGTGTGTTAGGTATTTGCCGTACTGTATTCTCAGGCCTTCTGTGTTCAGCCAGCGCTGCTATCTTATTATCTACGGATGCTAAAATAAATCACTGTTTTGGTTTGGTGAAGTTTGGCACACAGAACAAACAATAATCTGGCCCATGAATATCAATGTGGGCGGCATGCATATTTGTGTGCGGTGTCCTGCCGGGGAGTAACCGTTGCGTGACGAGAGCATTTACAGCGGTTCCTCCTTCCGTTGCTCCCTTACAAACTTAAGATGAATACAGTTGCTCCCCCATTATCGAACAAGTCGGCCATCTTGTTCCGCTTGGTCTTTTCGGAGAGTAACAGTCGGTCTGAAGGAGTAAAAACAGCCGTTGCTCCCATTTTGGCCATTTTTGGCTTAGAGTGTAAATGTTTCGCACAAATAAGCCTTTTTGCAAGCTTTCCGGCTGTGCTCCTCGAAATAAATGTCGTAGCGGTTGTAATGAAAAACCTAAATTTGAACAAATTTCGCCAAAGTTTTTAGTGCGTAAAAGGAAGGCTTAACGCGAAAACCACTTCATTTGTTCTTCTGAAAATAGTAAGGAAGGAACACACTCTGAGTTTGATGTCTCCGCCTACTTGCGTAGAACACTATGAACACCCTGACGCACAACTGGTATTTTTTTTATTTTTTTTAGTCGGCGTCAATACCAGTGTTGCGGGCAAATATTCTTTCATTGCAATTATGAGCAAAGTTATCGTGTCTCAGTCAGAAAAAATGCGAGAAATTCAAGTGTGCTTGGGTGTCATTGGACATAAGGCGATGCAGCATCAGTGAATGTAAACAAATGTACGTCTTTATTTTTACTTCAACAATATGAACATCCATAGCGTGACATATTGCCGCGACAGGTTGGCCACGTTCAAGTAGCCCGCCGCAATCATCATGGCAAGAGCACCAGCAAGACCCGGCTAGCATGCGCCACGCGTTCGTGCGCTCCAGCTGCGAGGAAGAGGAAGATAGTTCAATCTGTGCCTCTCGGCTACTCGGACTCGACGACCATAGTCATTAGACTTGTGGGCACAAGTTCGCCCTAATAAAGTTGCTTGTTTTTTTTTTTAGCCTGTCTGCCTCAGCATCGCTACAATATTATTTTAACGGGTGTTATTTGAAGTTGCATGGTCTAACAATTTTTATTTTTAAAAACGTTAAACTATATTTGAAAGGCATTAATAAAGGGCTCAATAACCATCGCGAGTTCAAAAGTGAAACAGTAGTGTCTTTCTCGCCTTGACTCCCTTTCCCACAAGCGCTATCTCCCTTCGCCACTCATTTCTTATAAAACACGCGGCATGTGTGCACTAAGTGTTTAGCCAGTATTGAGTTCACGCATTTCGACCACACGCTGCTGCCTGTGCTTGCGCCGTCGCAAACGCAGAATACGAAGTGAAATCAGTTCGTCGCGCGTGATAGTCATGCAATACAAGGAAGAACGAGCATGTGACTGCTTCGTAAAGCATTGTATGAAACAATTCACGGCAGACATATCACCTATATTAAACGATTGAGAGCTTATTTTGCCCTGATGTCACGTGATCAAACTGGAAAGGTCGCGAACTGTGCTGCGAAAAAAGGAAACTATACGGGAATTAATAAGAGGCTGGTTTATTGTTTTCTCAGAAGCTGTTTAGGGGCCCGATAATATATTGTCAGTACAAAAATAGGAGTATATCTGACTGCATATTTATAATGTTGTCTGTAATGACGCATAAAGTTTCTCGTCTATTTATTGTGACTACACAAACGAAACAGGCGTAAGCGTTTACAGAGTAGTTCACCGTCTTCCCTTGGGCATACTAATAGTTGTAGTCATTGTCATCGTGTTCTCTCGCCATGTGTAGATTTTTGGCTCACACACCTGTGCTGTAATTACAACAATAGTTTTGTCATACCTGACGTCTTCTTACAAGGGGTGGAGGTGCTGGGATGATAAATAGGGGCTGTAAAATGAAAATGGCTAAAATGTCTCTGACGTGAGGCGTTGCCTCAGGATCTAGAAAGCAGCTTCACAAATGGAATTGTTCCTGCGGTGTACGCAAAATATTTTCCTTACCAATGAAAAGGTGCTGCTAGCCAGTGGCATCAATTTAAACATGTGTTGTTGTGACTTCCTTTATTCATCAATCGCAGCAGAATAGCAGTCATCATCATTATTGAGCCTCCTCACGAGCTGGCGCTTGGCCTCGTGGCAGCGCCGGCTCACCCCTGTCTTTTTCTTTCTTCTTTAGTTCCATTAAATAAAGCCTTTCATCTGGCAAGACGTGTTTTTGCTTGATGTGAGCCGCACCGCAGCAGAAAGGCTCCGAGGTCCAACACATGATGCCGAAAACCCGGGACCTTTGACGACGCTAACATCTTCGACGTTAGGAGCCGCAACACCTCGGAAGACGGCGCCTGCGATCTTGGCGAGATACATCGACTGCGGGCGGCAGAATGGAACGACATCTTAGACGAGGCCACAGCCTGCGGTCCCAGCTGGATGTCCTGTTGCCCGAGGCGGAAGACCACTTGCGAGGAAATCAAGCCGTCACGGCAGCAGCAGTAAGTGTATTCCTCGCCCGAATAAGCTCATTTTATGGTCAGATAGAGAAAAAGGATGAGGCAATTTTTGAGGAGACGCCAGACGACCTGTTGGACAGTGAGACGTTAGACGCTGGAGAATACCGCGACAAGGTTGTTACTCTCACAGCGAATCTACGAGTCAAGCTGAATGAATGTCTGGCTCCTCCAGCCCCACTACTTACGAACGTTCACCTGTTATCATCTGGCAAAGGCAAGCTTCCCCAACTAGAACTCGTAAAATTTGATGGTAACTGCTGTGTTGGGGGCTGGCTGGTCCCGACGAAGCAGAAGAAGAAGAAGGCCGAAGGAGACGTACGCGGCCGGCGGGGACATCGACCAGCCCGAACACGCGGGTTGGCGCGTGGCGCCGAAAGAAAAGCACACAACCGCACTCCACGGCTACCTAACACACACTGATTTTATTTTACAGTCGCCTTGAATTCCCGGATGCCAGAGCGGCGCCCCCTGGCATCCTCACATGTCAAATCAAAACCGAAACCCCAGAACACAACAACCATCCCCTCCTCGAAAAAAGCACACCTATACACTGTTTATATTTATACATAATCGATACAAAAGTATATACAAGGTATGAACGTTAGAACATATGAAAATTCAAAACACGGCACACCGAACTCACACACTACAAGTCCTGAAAATGCACTCAGAAACAAAAAAATGTACACAACTGTTCGGAACAAGAGTTCTACATTACATAATCTTCGAACCGACGCGGCTTCTGCCGCTTCCGCTTAGGGCGGGCCCTTTTGGGTGTAGAATGAGGTGCAAAAGCAGAAGATTGTGAAGGCTCTGAACGAGCGTTAAAATTTTGGGTCTCATCAGAGCTCGCAGCATGAGCTCCGGAAGAATTTTGCGGGCCGGAGTCTGGTGCAACGGTCTCAGCCGTATCTGAAGGTTCGAAGTGAACCGTGTGACTTGGTGTACTTGAACCAGTGACACCGACTGGTAACTCCTCCCCCATTGAAGAAGAAATGCCTGTACATGGAGGCCACAGGTAATAATCTGAGGCGTAGTTGAAAGGCGTGGACGGAACGTGATGAGGAAGACTTTTAGGTGTTGAAGGCAAATCCGTATGAAAAATAACAAGGCGCGAAGCATTCCAGATGTTACCATCACTTAAGCGGAAAGAAGTGGGGCTAACCTGGCCCAAGACTTTGTAAGGACCCCGATACTTGGGGCGCTTGCCTGGCACACGAACCTTGACTAGATCGCCAGTGCGAACTTTGGACTGCTTTGCACCTCGACGGGTGTCGACATACTTTTTCATTGCTTGTTGACGAGAAAAAACCTTAGTACGAATTTGATCAGGAGAAGACACTGGTATGTTACGAGGCAAAGAGACTATGTCGAGAGCAACTCGCGGTTGCCTACCGTGGAGAAGTTGAGCAGGAGACACTCCAGTGGTGCCTTGTGGTGTGAACCTGTACGAAGCTAAACATTCCGTCAAGACTTGCTTGAGGGGACGGTGCTCTAATTGGGCGATCTGGATATGTTCCTTCAGAACGCGATTAAAGCGCTCGATTTGCCCATTTGATTGGGGATAGAAAACCGATGACCTCAAGTGCTTAATTCCTCGTTGTGAAAGAAAAGCCTCGAAATGTTGGGACTGAAACTGTGGACCATTGTCCGTAACTATGGCATCAGGAAAACCTTCCCGGCTGAAGATTGAAGACAGAAGCTCAATGATGACCTCAGAAGTAACCGTATGTGTGAAACAAATTTCTGGCCATTTGGAATGGTAGTCGATGAGAGAAACAATGAACCGGGCATTTTGCGGAACATTATGCAAAGGACCGATGATGTCCATGCCGAGTTTCTGCCAAGGCCGATCAGGCCACTGGACTGGCTGCAACGGAGAAAACGCAGGTTTAGAAGACTTGTCAGCTGCCTGACATATATGGCAGTTGTAAACTGCATGCTCGACCTGCTTATCTAAGGCTGGCCACCAGTACCTGTCTCTGAGATTCTGTTTGGTGCGGACAATGCCAGGATGGGCCTCATGGGCAAGCTGTATTAGCTTGTTACGGAAATAAGCAGAGGGAATCACGCGCTCATCGCGGAAAAGCAAGTCCTCGACACAAGACAGTTCCTGTCGTACTGCGAAGTAAGGCAAGAATTCAGAAGCAAGAGCACCTTTGGAAGGCCATCCTTCACGTAAATATTTGAGAACTTGAGACAAAGTGGAATCTGCAGCTGCAGCTGCCTGAAGCTCAGCTTTAGTAATGCAGGAAGTAACTAATGAAACAACTTCCTCATCCCGCTCTTCAGTAACCGGTATCTGAAGAGGAAGGCGCGACAGTGCATCAGCAACCACGTTATTAGAACCTTTACAATATTGAACACTGAAATTATAATACATGAGTTTGGCACACCAACGGGAAATGCGAATGGGGCGGCGGCCTTCGGATCCTGCAGAAAGAAGAGCAATTAGTGCTTGGTGATCTGTACGTAATGTGAAGTGCCGGCCCCACAAGTAAACATGCCATTTCTCACAGGCAAAAAGACAAGCGAGAGCTTCACGCTCTCCTACTGAATATCTGCGTTCAGCAGGGGTCAATGTACGAGATGCAAAAGCAATAGTGATCAGCTGATCATCTCTAAGTTGTTGAAACACTGCTCCCAGTCCAACATCGGATGCATCCGTCGTGAAGACGATGGGAAGCTTCTCATTGAAAATATTAACAGCTGGCTTTGAGGCCAGTATTGACTTTACTCGAATGAAGCTCTGCTCAGCTTCAGCTGACCAGTTAAAAGGCTGTGCTTGACGAAGTAGAGTACGCAGTGGTTCAACAACATCAGCATAGTGGGGAACAAACTTGGCATAATAACCCACAAGACCTAAAAAAGATTGCAACGTTTTAACATCAGTAGGCCGTGGGGCATTGACAATGGCCTGAACTTTAGATTCAACAGGTGTCAAGCCGCGGGAACTGACATTATGTCCTAGAAATTGTAACTCATTCACAGAAAAAATGCACTTGTTATTAAGTTTCATACCACATTCACTGATGCGGTTGAGAACAGTATGCAAGTTAGCATCGTGCTCTTCGCGAGTACGTCCCTACACCAAAATATCATCCAAGTAACAAAGGGTGCCATTACAACCCTTAAGAATAATTGACATCATTTTCTGAAACACTGCAGGGGCAGATGCAAGCCCAAAACACACGCGGCGAAACCGAAACAAGCCTTCGTGCGATACAAATGTGGTCAACTCTCTACTGCACCCAGAGAGTTCAACTTGGTGATAAGCGGACGCGAGGTCCAGCTTGGAGAAACACACCGCTCCGGAAAGCTGATGAAGCAGTTCTTCAATGTGAGGAAGTGGAAACCCGTCTACGACAATTGCCTTGTTCGGTTCTCGTAAGTCGACGCATAGTCGAATGGATCCATCTTTTTTCTTGACGACGACCAGTGGAGAAACCCAGTCGGAAGCAGAGACAGGCTCAATGATTCCGCTGGCTTGAAGGCGAGACAGTTCCGCAGAGACTTGCTCACGGAGAAGAAGAGGAATGCGGCGCAGCTTGGCACGCACAGGGCACACACCTGGTCGACGCATCACTTTATGCACAAAACCGCGCACACAACCCAGTTCACGGGTGAACAGGTGGTAGAATTCTGAAGGCGCGTTGGCTGGAAGCTCATCTTGGACGTCGACTTGAGCACACGTCATAGACGCACCAATGATGTTGATGGACAAAGCCCTGATTGCATCACGTCCCAAAAGTGAGCTGCCATTGGCTGTTACATAAAAAGTAATGAAAGCAGTGCGACTGCGATAAGAAACCTGAGCTGTAAATTGACCTAAATTATCAATCGTTCCCTTGGAATATGTCTGTAGAACGACGTGTGAAGGCAAAAGCCGAATGTTGGAAAAATGACTATGGAAGTCAGCGGCACTGATTAAAGAGACTGAGGCACCAGTGTCCACGAGAAATGACAAGGGCACATGGCCCACTGAAACTATGATGCTGGGCTCGGGCGTAGTGTGGAGGCCATCCACATTCAAAACAGTGACCGTATTGGTTTGTGCAGTGCTCAAAGGAGCGGACGAAGAAACTGGTTCCGGAAGATTTGCTGGACGGGAATTGCATACGGACTGAAAATGTCCGATTTTTCCGCACGCAAGACAAGTGCGGTTTCTCGCGGGACACTGCGCAAAATTGGCTAAATGCCGAGCCGATCCACAACGAAAGCAATGCGTGGTTGCGCTTGGAGAAGAAAATTGCGAACGCGAATTAGAAGCTCGGTGCTGTTCTTGAAAACCCGAATTTGGCGGAATGGGGTCGCCATATTGTCGGCTTCCTCGCCCCCGCGACGCAGAGAGGTTGCCGTGGAAGGACTGTGCAGGCTGGCGTCCATGTTGGCCGCCGCGCCGAGACGAAGGTGAAGGGCCGCCATGTTGACGCGTCTCGTGAAACGAAGAGCCGCCGCCTTGGCCCCCGGCAGCAGAAAGTTGCTGCACTGAATGCAGAGCGAATTGCTCCAACTGGGAGCGAATAAGCTCGTCCTCTCGCGCAATCGAGAGGGCTTCGGATAGTGAAATCGAGGAGCCCTTTTGAAGCATGCGGCAGCGGACGTTTTGCGAGGCTACACCGATGAAAAGCTGATGGCGGATCATATCGTCCTCGAGCGCGCCGAAGCCGCACGACGCCGCGAGCGTTCGAAGAGAAGTAATGAACTCGGCGACTGGCTCACCAGGCAATTGTCGCCTTTCTTGGAATTTCACGCGTGCGAGATAATCGCACGAAACATCTTTGAAATGCTCATCGAAAAGAGCAACAGCATCCTTGAAGGCATCGCCCGACGCTGGCGTCGGCGACGTGTTGGTAGCTTCCAAAGTATAGAAAAGCTTTAACCCAGCAGGGCCCAACGCGTTGAGCAGCAGGGCCTTGCGACGCTCGGGCTTGCTGGCCTCCTCCCCGACCGCGTCTGCGTAGGCTTGAAACACCAACTTCCAGTCCGCCCACGGAAGTGGCGGGTCTCCGGGCGAATGAAGAAATAGGGGAGGTGGAATGGGAGACGCCATTTCAAGCAATAAGAATGGAGAGGTGCAGACGAGAAGAAAATGACGCCAGTACACTATTTGAAGATGAAGGCAGAGTAGCTGAATGAAGAAATGAAGCGACGCAGCACGCAGTAGCCACCTTGCTGGAAACAAAGAGCGTCTAGGGTTAGCACGAACACGGAGAACGAAACGGGTTCTTACAGGTCCTCGTCGCCATTGCTGTGTTGGGGGCTGGCTGGTCCCGACGAAGCAGAAGAAGAAGAAGGCCGAAGGAGACGTACGCGGCCGGCGGGGACATCGACCAGCCCGAACACGCGGGTTGGCGCGTGGCGCCGAAAGAAAGGCACACAACCGCACTCCACGGCTACCTAACACACACTGATTTTATTTTACAGTCGCCTTGAATTCTCGGATGCCAGAGCGGCGCCCCCTGGCATCCTCACATGTCAAATCGAAACCGAAACCCCAGAACACAACAGTAACCGCAGACTATGGCTGAGATTTTGGACGCAGTTTACATCAGCAGTTCAAAACAACAGCGAGTTAAGCACAGCTGACAAGTTCAACTACTTGAACAGTTTGGTTACCGGAGCGGCGGCGTCGGCTATATCGGGCTACAAGCTACCGAAGAGTGCTATAAAGACGCTACTTAAATTTTAAAGAAGCGTTTCGAAGATGAACAGATCATAGTGCACGACCATTTGCAATGTTTGCTGGATCTAAAGCCGGTGTCTTCGTCAGCAGACGTTCGTAAGCTGAGGCAACTTTACGACAAGGTGTAGGTTCATACTCGAAGCCTTAAGGCGCTTGGCAAAAACTCGACAATTTATTGCTCCATGCTTCGGGAAATTCTTCTAAGAGTTCTACCGACGGATATGGTGCTGCGTTTTCACGAGATGTGCAAGGCATCCTCGTCGGCTGTACCCTCTTCGAATACGCAAGGCAATTTAAACCGTGTAACGGTTCCAGAAGATAACGATCATCGAATGCTTCTGGAGTTCTTCGAACTTCAACTCACTTGTCGGGAAGCTGTTGCTGAACAACACGTAACAGAAACTCGTCGAGCCCCAGATAAGGGAGGACTAAAACAAAGTCATCCACGTGACGTTTCCACGACAGCTGCTCTACAAAGCTCAACAAAAAGTCCACAACATTGCCTGTTCTGCCGCTCTGAAAAGCATTCTGCCGAAGTCTGTGATACGAAGAATATCAACTTCTCAAACAAAAAGGAGATGCTCATCAAAGCTGGACGATGATTTCATTGCCTAAAGCATGGCAACATGGCAAAAGATTGCAGAAACCGGTTAAAATGCGGCAAGTGCGCAAGAAGGCACGCAACATCTGTCTGCGCATCCGATGACATCAAAAACGACAAGACGGTGATATCTGCATCGGTCAATCTGGTGTCCAAGCAGGCAAGGTCAGTCGTATTGCTCCAGAGTCTGACAGCCACCGTATTGGGCACCAAATCATCCGGTCCCTACCGAGTCCTTTTTGATGGCGGAAGTCAGCGAAGCTTCATTACAAACAAAGCTTATGGAAGACTTGGATGTGAACTAATAGAAGAGAAAACGTTAGCCATCGGTGTGTTCGGGGATGATAACATACGGAAAACCATGAAGAAGGTACGTGTATGCATCCTCCCTGAGAACCAGAAGCTTCCGATTTCAATAGAGGCGCTAATGGTGGACACGATATGCACTGAATGCATTCCGGTACCATAAGAAAACGTTATGAGAGAAATGAACAAGATGCACTTGGATACGCGAGCTCTCTCTTTACAAAGAGTAGAAGACAAACAGATTGCGGTCCTTATTGGATCAGACAATTATTGGAATATAGTAACGCGTACTGTGAAGCCTGTGTTCGAAAAGTTAAAAGCTGTCAAGACAAAACTGGGATGGACTGTGCAAGGACCACTGTCTACTGCAGCCGTTGTTACACAGTGTGCCAGTATTGCAGTCCTACAATCCACAGTGACCGAGCAAGATATCTCAAAACGTTTGACTCGTTTCTGGGATATAGAAAGCATTGGTATCCAGGCCGAAAATGAAGGAACGACAGTCGCTGAATCGGTGCTGGCAAATTTTGAGAACATCAATAAGAAAAACAATTGATATGAAGTGGCGCTACCGTGGAAGGAAAGGGTTGATCTGGGTGAAAACTACGCAGTTGCACTCAAACGTGTGCACAGTTTGATGAAGAAGCTTAACAAAGACAGTGAGTTCTTAAAAGAATACGAAGCAACTATTCGAATGTACCTCGAAGAGGGATATGCTGAAAAAGTACCTTCAAAAGAAGACCAACCAATTAGACCCTGGTATTATATGCCACACCCAGCCGCCTTAAAAGAGGACCGATCTACTACGAAGGTACGCATCGTGTTCGACGCTTCGTCTCAGAAATCTGGGATGAAGTCCTTAAACGACAATCTAAAAGCCGGCCCAAATCTAAATCCCGACGTAGTGACGCTACTGCTTCGTTTTCGACGCTACAAGATAGCAATGAATGCTAATGTTGAAAAGGCGTTCCTTCAAATTAGCCTGCAAGAACACCACAGAGATGCATTTCGCTTCTTGTGGTTCAAGACTTCACCTCAAGTGGACAGCGCACTGCCGGAAACAGAAGTTGAAAGAATGACGAGAGTGCCATTTGGAGCTACTTCAAGTCCTTTCCTATTGACTGCAACCTTAAAGCACCACTTTGGGTCCAAACAAAATCACTTTTCTTCGACAGCCGGGCCAATGCAAGACTCCATATATATGGATGATCTTATTGTCGCTGACACCATTGAACAAGCTATTCAAATGCATAAAGAGATAATTGAAATCTTCAAAGATGCTTCAATGAACATTCGTAAATGGGCCAGCAACGACCCCGTTGTATCTGCCGTCTTCGTACAAGAAATCACTTCTTCCTAATAATCACTTTGCTCACCTTCTGGACCTCTGAAAGTCCTGGGACTTTATTGGAACAAACAGACAGATACCTTTTCGTTTAGGCCCCAGGATATTCTACAGTTTATGGATTAGCATCGAATTACCAAACGCTTTGTCCTCCAAGCTGTTGCAAGGATTTACGATCCTTCGGGGTTTCTCTCACCCTTTATGGTAAGGGCGAAGATCTTCCTACAAGATCTCTAGAGGGAAAACCTCGGCTGGGATGACACGATGCCAATGAAGCTGTCAGCTCTCTGGAAAAAATGGAGGAATGAGGTAGCCACGCTACATAAAATCAGTATTCCCAGGTTCCTCACAGCAAGCAGTGAAGGCGCTTATCAAAAGGCAGAACTGCACATCTTTTCCGATGCTAGTGAGTCAGCATACGGTGCTGTTGTCTACATTCGTACCGTCCACTGAAGTGGTACCGTCCACACTATACTATTAATGGCAAAGTCAAGAGTGGCACCGTAAAAGACGGTTACCTTGGCGAGACTGGAATTAATTTCAGCTTTGCTTACAGAACGCTTATATGCCTACGTCATCAAGAACTGCGACCTGGGCATCGGTGAAGTAACATTTTGGTCAGATTCCCAGATTACCCTTTGCTGGATTTATAAGGACCCCGTTTCTTGGAAGGCATTCGTACGGAACAGGACGCAGGAGATCAGAAATTTGACAGAATATTCTCGATGGAAATTTTGTCCCGGAAAAGAAAACCCTGCAGATTTGCTCACTCGAGGCTCGACTGTACACAAACTGAGTAAATCACAGTTTTGGTGGTATAGATCCGGATGGCTTGCCATGTCTCGTACATTTTCGCCTGAATTCAGGGGATACCTTCACCTCGAAAACGGAAAACTCGAGGCAGCTGAGACGGGGAAAGAAATCAATATCCACGCTGTTAACACGAGAACATCGATGCCAACACTGATTGATAACGAACGATTCAGCAGCCTCACAGAACTTGTAAAAGTAACGTCATGGGTTTTCCGTTATGTTAAAACGTTGAAGAAGGAAAGCGATAGGTTCGAGGAGCTGTCTGCTGAAGAAATTCAACAGGCGGAGTGCTACTTGATTCGCGTAGAACAGAGAGCTCACTTTGGCAACGAAGCCAACTGCGTTGCAAACGAGAATCCGATCCCTTCCTAAAGTCCAGTTGGACAATTAAGATTGTTCCTCGACAACAATGGGCTGCTTCGGGTACAAGGAAGAGTTTAGATTTCGGACGACTCGTACAGTTCTCGCCATCCAACCCTCCTACCGAAAGACTGTCCACTCGTTACTTTAATCATCAATCATGCTCACGAAAAAGTCTTCCATGGAGGAGTACGAGACACGCTGACTCAAATAAGGGAACGATACTTGATTGCACTATTACGACAGCTGGTGAAAAAAAATACGACGGTGTGCCATCTGCCAACGCCTACAGTCTAAACCAGATGAACAAGTTTCACCTTGTATGTCCGAGGATCGTTGTAAACAAACGCCTCCGTTTCTTGTAAGTGGAGTAGATTTTGCGAGTCTATTTTACATCAAAGGGCATCTTCACCAGCGCTCTTACATCGCTCTTTTTACTTGTGCTGTGCTGTAACAAGAGCTGTTCACTTGGAACTTGTTGAAGATTTGACGATGGTGGCTTTTCTTTGTGCACTTCAGAGATTCGTATCACGTCGAGGCCTCTGTCACACAATGTACAGCGACAATGCCCGAACCTTCGTCAAAACGTCCAAAGATCTAGAGAAGCTCTGGCGAACAATTCGGCATCCCGATGTAGTTGCATATATCTCTTCCTCGAAGATTCAGTGTAAATTCATTTGCCCGAGTGCTCCTCGGTGGGGCGGATTTTGTGAGGGACTCGTACGTTCTGTAAAGACCTGCTTGAAGAACATGCTTGGTCGACGTTTGGTAAATCAGACAGAGTTGGTAACATTACTAACGGAAGTGGATGCAGTAATAAATTTTCGGCCTTTAACATATGTGTACAATGATGTGGATGAGCTGTGCCCCTATCTCCAGCAGATTTTCTCGTTGGAAGAAGACTGACAACGCTACCCTTACTACTTCAATATCAAAACCGAGTAGACCAACGATCAACTGAAGAAACTTTAGAGCAAGAGAGAATAGGATCTGCAAACTTTCTGGTCTCGTTGGTTAAAGGAGTACCTCAATGAACTAGGGAATTACACATTCAACCAAGCAAAAAGAAATCACATAGTGAAGGAAGGCAATGTAGTTCTACTCAGAGAAAAACGTTGTCCCAGGCAACTGTGGACCTTGGTTCGCATAGAAGAACTGATCGGTGGACGTGACGGCATCGTGAGGACTTGCATATACGCTTGCCCGACGGCACTGTTGTGAAGTGTCCTGTGCAGCTACTGTACCCATTGGAAGCCACCTAGCGTCATCTGTGGGCGCGAGAGACTGTTGTGACTTCCTTTATTCATCCCTCACAGCAGAATAGCAGTCATCATCATTATTGAGCCTCCTCATGAGCTGACGCTTGGCCTCGTGGCAGCGCCGGCTCACCCTTGTCTTTTTCTTTCTTCATCAGTTCCATTAAAGCCTTTCATCTGGCAAGACGTGTTTTGCTTGATGTGAGCCGTGCCGCAGCAGAGAAGGCTCAGAGGTACAACATGCGGTGTAACTTACGTAGTACCATTATTTGATTATGCATAATAATAAGTAATTTGATCTGCTAGGCCTTAAAATAACTTAGGATGCTTCGATCTATTTCGTAATGTTTTTTTTCGCTATTCTCTGAAACGTAATTTCCACTGTTGTTCTACACGTGATTATACGGCGTCATAGGACCTAAGGTGTGAGGATTCCACAAGTGAGCATGACTAGAGACTAAAAAAGAAAATATGCATGATTTGTGCGAATACTTTTCAAATGTAAGAAAATATAGTTTCAAGTGAACAGCTTCATTCAAACATTACTGCGTAGTGTTTCTTAAGGCAGCTTAGTGTAATTGGCTTAATACGAAGACTTAGACTTAACTTCTGGCTAGTGTGGAATGGGAGCTGTATTACCTACTACGACCTACTAAGGTAATTAAAAATAATCAAAAGTACTCAAAGGCAATAGAAATATTCATTGTCTTGCAATTAAAGCTCAAGTACTACTGCATTCTCAAGCGCTGCATTTGCATAAGGCTTTTTGTAGTGTAAACGTGGTACATCGTATGCTTTGGAGTATGCGTAAACTGATGTGTAATTTCACCAAGTGCCATGGGCAGTCAATGTTGTACCGCTTGTAACTTCAAGGTTTCCATGACTTCCAACAAGTAATTCCTAAGTGTATGAGCATCATGTCGCATTTTCTGACTACACGTTATACTATTCTGAGGGCTACCACGCGATGGCTTTCGTAAGCCATGTGTGCATAGTATGAAACAATAGGATAGTCGCACAGGGCATTTTTTTCAAAACGAGTGTAGTAACGTTCTTTATGGATATATTTTTGGTTGAACCACTTCTAATGAGTTCATGCAGTACAGCAAAGCACCTAATTCTAGTGACTTTCGTAGCTTTTAACCTATTTAATTTTGTTGTAGCAGCTTATCCGTCCTAGACCTGTTGTTGTGATCATTCCACTACGATTTTTCTTCTTACAGAGCCGCCCTCACAGGTGCACTACTTCGAGTGGTGCTCTACCTCGTTGCTCTGTCTCTTGGGGTAGCAATGACTGTCTGGTTTCGAGGTTGTGACCCAACCCTTTTGGGACGAATATCAAGCATAGATCAGGTAGATATTCTCATTCTAACTTGCTGAAGTTTGCTGTTTTATTGCTCACACTTACTTCGCCTTTGATGCTTAAAACTTTTGCAAAGAAGTAAAAAAGAACAGCCATTAGAATTGAAGCTTATTACTGTCCCATTTGGACATGTTTATGGCTAACCTTCTATACCGTGTGAAATGAGCGTTGCTTAGTTCCAAGGTTATCAAAACCAAACTTGCAACAAATCGTAGTTCTAGAATAGATTATAGTGTTCTACAACATATAAATGCAAGTACGACACAAATATTGGACTTATTATTGTGCAGAACGTCATGTTATATTCCATCCTGATTCGAATTTGACCATTCTTTAAATAACTAAAAAACATCGAGGTTCGTCTGGAACCACCTTTATCTCTGATGTCTCCCTTAACATGGCACTGTTTTCACAAAAGATCTTGCTTTATAGCAAAGTATTTCAACCAGAAGTGATCTAAATAAACCTTGGGCAACAAGAAGGCTTAATGAAGAGATAGTTTTGTGTTCATTGTCCCTTCCTCGTCAACAGTGCTCACAACTGGCCAAAGTATCACGTATCTAAACAACAGTGCCGTGTCTCAAAGGCCTATTGGCTTATATTTAGGACAAACAGCTGTAGATGTTTTACACGTGTCACACGCGTAAAAAATTTAAAAGCAAGAAAAGCTGGAGGTTCAGTTTTTGAAACGAAAAACATTAGTGAGAATACGCCTTGTGAACTTTCATTTCCCACTGCTGCCCACTGCACAGACACTGCATAAAGGTTTAAACTTTAAACCACGCCAGTATACAAGAAAAACAAAGCTCATTGGCAAATATTATAACGTTCAGTGACGTGTACTGATTTGAATCAACAACAACATTTTAAGGCATAAAATAAATTGTAGGAAGGACAATCGCTGAAGGCAGTTTTTGTGCACAAGATATGAGTGCACCGTCGGCACATTGAACTATTTAACGCATAATTATATTTCTGTACTAATACCATGTCTTACAAAACTTCTGCTTGAGTACATGTCAAAACGTATACACTATATACACTGATATTTTCAGAGTTCTCTCTCTTCTTAAATTTATTACGTTTCTTTGAGGCACAACAATGCGTACCAGGAGATGAGAGGGAATTATTTATATTTTGTTACTGTAATTGGTCATTTGATGATCAGCTCCAACGAAATAATACACAGAATGGGAAGCAACAAGTTTGAGTGAGTGGGAAACACAACATACCCCCCCCCCCACCCCTGTCACATCTTCTCAACCTACAAAAGCCACAGTGTTCCTGCATCCCATGAGGCACAACTGTAAAATTTCACTGACGTTTAGTTATCAAAACACTATAGTATAGGTCCGCATAAAAAATCAACGGTTTCCTGCTTTGCAGTTTGAACATCTGATGGAAGCTAGTCACCGCAAATAGCACGTTCAAGGGCAGGCTGCTTACGCAACGACGTCAAAAATCTAGATTCAGTTCTCTCGTTAAAGCACTCATAACACACAAGGCGCAGCAAGTAAAACTAGGGATCCGTTTTCACTTGAAGTGTGACAGGGGCCGCCATTACTTGGGCAAATATGCAGTGCAGAGAAGAGCACTTGTGAATTACGAAAAGGAGTTATCTATTCTAGTACGAAGGCTCGTAACAAAAGAACAAAAGCTTATTCCTTTTCAAACACAAATTTCCAAAAAACCATCAGCTTCCTTTGACATGCTTACATTATTGTCATAAACTTTAGAAACGCATTTCACCAAATGTACTATAACAACTATTGTTATATCAAAGTTCATGAATCATTTGCTTATTGATCGCCTCCAATTCATTACTAGTACCGATCTTAACTACGTTTTCTGACCTTCAATCAACTGTACTGCAATATTATGCGACGGGACTTCTATGGTTTCGGAGGTAGTTTATCAGACTACATCAATTTCTTCTAAAATAAAAGTATTAGATATGTATGAGAAATGGCAGATTGTGTTTAGTAATTAGAACAAGTAAATAAGGCACCCATTTAGAACTACGTCTAACCGGAAAGATCTTGACGCTTGATAAGGTTGTCTTAAAGGTCGCCCTGTCAGAAATAGTATTTTAGCTGGCACATTGCATGCTTAAATTTATTCAGCCTAGTAAAGCAGATCAGTAGAGTATATAATAATTATTATGATTATTAGTTATCCTACCCTGAAAGGACATTTTGGGTATCACGTAAAGGAAGACAACGTTCGGAAGTGCTCGACGAACATCATTCACGTGAGCCTAACAAAATGGGATTTAATAGACTTGATGGTGCCAGCAAAACTTTATCATAAATAAACAAAAAATCTAACAGTGGCTTAGCTTTGGCTACGGCAGGTCATACGTAGCGTGAGGTGAGGCGGCGCCACTACGCTAGACGTTTTAAACGTGGAACTAATTACTGGTGTCAAGTCTTTCATGTGCCACAGTCTTTCACTCACATCGCACACGCATCCAAATGGATTGTTTACGAAGTCCATCGCGAAGGTCCGAGTCACACTCCTGCTTTCGCTAAGTTTCACCGTATATTCAGTCAATCGTCCTCCTGACAACGCCGCTTTGCCAGACGTTCCTCCCTTTGCTCCTGTGTCCCCGATATGCCTCTGCATGCCCGCCGCCATGACGCAAACGCCCCTGGTGAAAAGTTGTCATTACCTATATCTAAAATATTCGATTGAAGCAAATGTTTGCCCCCTTGCTGCCTACGAGAGGAAACTTACATGCTGCAGTGGAACAAAACAACCTGCCCGAAAGAAGACAAACGCCCACGAACATGCCTGTGGGAGGCGTGTTGTTTACTTCGCAAAAAGATAGTGTGAAAATCAAGCAGAAGGTCCTGCACTGCTGAAATGTTGACTGAATTGTGGCACAGACGTGCATGCATGCATGCGGTGTTTCTTTCATAACTACCAAAAACGCGCAACATGCGCTTTCATCGCCACGTGTTGCAGTCATTGTATAAACAATAGTTCTTGGAATAATTCAGCGCAGAACTTTCGGACCGTCTTCCTGCTTCTTTCACCCGATTCAGAAGAACAGCAAAACTTTAACCCTTTTCTAAGCGATCAGCCATCTTGATATGGTTATGGGCAGATAACCAGATCACTGGCGTAACCAGTGAACTGGTTATGCGTTGACATTGTCAGTCAAAAATCGATTATTGCGCATATTTTGGCACAATATCAGTACGGGGTCACTTGTTAATTTATTTCTAGGTACTTCATTTTAAAGACTGCGGTGTTTATTACGCTGCGCTAGTAATGCAAACATATGACAAAAAAAAAACAGATGATTACTACACTTTACAAAAACTATATGGCGCTGCCATCTACCAGGGACTTTGCGTTTTAGAAAAACTTCGTTTCCTCAAATTACTTCCAGGTGGCGTCCATAGCTCACGCAGCACCTATACACCAATTTTCTTTCGCAGAACGTCAAATAAACGTTTTAGTCACTCTCTCAAGTCTGAAGACTTGTCTTTCAAGTTGCCAACGAAGCTCGCAGATAGGCTGCCAATTTTACATGAGCGTTGCTGTGACGCGCTCCGCGCGGTCTTTATGCCATTGCCGCCATAGAGCCATGTGAACTTTCTGCCCAAGAAGCTCGGACCATGCTGCATAGCACTCTTGCTCCATCGCTGTACTATACATGGCTTGCACTGACGTCACCGTGAGGAACCCTGGGATACCATTCGGCCACGCCGGTGCAGTGGTGCGGTCTGCCGTAGCGATCGTGCGTCCGCTGCCAGCGCGTCGCAATGGTGATCTGTGCAATTGTGGGGTGCTCAAACCGTACTTGTTGGTCCAAATCAACAAACAAAAACTTCTTCCGCCTTCCGAAGGTAATCGAGCATCAGGGCGACCGCACGAAAGAGTTATGTGTGAAACGACGTAGTCTGTGGCTGGCGTGGATAAACCGCGCCGATCTCAACATCAAGAGGACTGGCATACGTGTTTGTGGCGCACACTTTGTGAAAGGTAAGCCATCGGCGTGTGCGCGATAATTATTTATCTGAGAGACTTGGAAGCAGTACGGAGAATCTCGTTTTTAAACATGCCCTTGCGTCCGTAGGCAGACCGTCACAGCTGTGGGAAGAGGCGGACCCCGACTGGGCCCCGACGCTGTTACTCGGCTACAGCGCGAAACCGGGAGATACCGAACGCCACGCTCGCGCGAAAAGACGACGGAACCAGGCCCGTGCAGCTGACGCCGAGCGTAAAGCCGAGGCAATGGAAACAACAGGGACGACGCATCCGGACGCAGCTGCCGTTTCTTCGTCGTCGCCGGCGCCAGCGGAAGAAGGAGTCGGGGTAGAGAACAGTGACGAAACAGGTGAGCGTCAACAGGTAAAAATGTGCGCTTGTTGGTTCGAACTGTGAAACATGGTTAAGTAGCGCGATAAAGACGGGACAAAATTAGATAACACAGGACTAGCGCTAGTCCTGCGTGTTCTCTACTTTCGTCGTCGTGGTTTGAAACCGGGTGTGCCAAAAGGGGAGCGAGGTTTTTTTTTTTTTTTTTTTACGGCGGATTACTTCAGATCTTAAATCTCCGCATGCTTATTTGCCAGTTCCGTCGCCCATAACTCCTCTCCGCATCTCAAGTGAATTTTTCGCAATGCTTGATAATCCATGCAACAACTTAATTTTGTTCCAGGGATGGCAGTCCAGGCAGACCTCACAATGAGTGACATTGAAGCCATGAAGATGGAGTGCTTATCCCTAAATGAGCGCCTCTATGCTGCGCGAAATGGGCACGGCGGCAACGCATGGGCGATGTGCTCAAACAACTTTCTTCTGTTTCAACAGGTGATTCTCATCTGCGCTTCCTTCCATGGGAACGCATGGAGCATGCGCCTGGGTGATCCGGCTGCTGTGGTTGATTCTGCCAAATTCGAACTTCACCCGTTTATCATCGACATGCTCGACATCAGGAACCAAGGTGGAACAGCGCCGTGGCAAGACCGTATAAAGCAAGCGCCCTCGCTGGCAACATCCAGTGGGCACGGCGGCAACGCTTGGGCGATGTGCTCAAACAACTTTCTTCTGTTTCAACAGGTTAGTTCATACCCGTCTTATAAGAGCGACAATCGCTTTCTCGTAGTGCTGCCGTGCCCACGGGTGGTGTATTCTGCTTTTTCATCACTGTGTTTGCTGTTGTCGGGTGACCCTGGACCCGATATAAAAGTACTTGTACAAGGGTTGTGTGATGGCGAAAAGGCAATTGAGGCCAACCTAAGCGGCCTTAGCGACAGACGTAAGGCCCTGGAAGACATTGTACAGCTTTGTAGGGACCAAACGGCAAGTCTTGCTGAACTAAAAGACACAACTGAGAGGTTGAATTCAGCTTTGTAAAAGCAACAGGAAAGACTTGTTGCTTTAGAGGACAGAATGTGGCGAAACAATCTCAAGGTGTTTGGTATACCGGAGACTGAAAATGAAACTTCAGAAGAATTTGAAAAAAAGGTAGTTGTAGAAGTACTGAAGAAAAAGCTCGGTGTTAACGTGAAAACGATAGAGCGGATGCACAGAATCGGAAAGCCACATCCACATCCAACAAATCCACAGAAGAGCCCTTAAGGCCTCGGCCAGTAATACTGAAGCTTTATGATTATAAGGAAAACGAAAAGGTTTTCAATAGCTGCGGAAAACTAAAAGGGAGTGGTATTTCGGTTAGCGACGACTATTCAAAAGAGACACTGAATAAGCGCAAGCTGCTCTGGAAGTCTGCGTTGAAAGAAAAAAAAGAAGGCTCGCGCGTGCGCTTGAACCGAGACATGCTTACTGTAGATAACGTCTACGTATGGGATTATTCTAAAAATAGCCGTGTCAGGATCCGGCAGTTGCCGAAAACCAAAGGTGCGCTGCCAAAGGATACACCAAGAGATAGTGGCCAGTGAAATACCTTCATCCCGGATGCAGATTTTCGACTTATAAACCTTAATGCTTGAAGTCTCGTGAATAAAGTCGGTGATTTAGAACATGTGCTCGCTAGTGATGACCCTCACAGGTTATTGTTACTGAAACGTGGCTGCGACCAGAAATACTAGATTACGAGTTATTTCCTCCAGGTTTTAAGATAATACGTAATGATAGAGAAAATGGAGGAGTTGCAACCATAATAAAGGAAAATATTGAATTCGTAACCATGAATGGTATCCCTAATCACGAGAGCGCTTGGTGCCTAGTAAAATTAGGAACCAATTTAGTCGTAATAGGAGCAATCTATAGATCCCCTAACACATCAATTGAATACTTAGAGGCGATTCAGCACTATGTAGAAAAACAGAAGACTCGAAACCAGCGGTTCATAATTGTCGGTGATTTTAACTTGCCTGGGGTTGATTGGAAATCACTTACCATAGAGTGACGGGAACGAGCTGACTGTGAAGTGCTGCTTGACATTGCTTTCGCTAACGATTTAATGCAGTTAGTACAGGAAGGCACTCGCAAAACAGGAACAGCGCAGGCTATATTAAATCTAGTATTTCTTGAGGGACGGTTTGAAGATTATCAGGTAGCAGTAGAAAATGGCATATCGGACCATCAACTAGTATGTGTACAAATTAAAGCCTACGTTCCTGCATCAAATGGTAAAGAATGTATTGCGCATATCCCCAATTTTTATAAAGCTGATGACACGAGCATCATTGACTACTTATCGTTTAATCTAGACAGTCTGAGCCCTGATGATGACGACAATTCTTTGTGGACAAGATTCAAAACCATTATCTTTCACTGTGTAAATTCATTCGTACCATTAAGAAAAAAGAGAAAGAATAGGCATAATCCCTGCATAACGGGAGAGATAGTTCGTCTGAAGCGAAAAATAGGACGGCAAAGGAAAGTCAAAATCATGAAAAGATATCAAACTTATCTTCACAGTTGCGTACAACGCTGAGGCAAGAAAAACATAAATATTACGAGGAAACACTTACAAACTTCATGGTGTCTTCCCCCCAAAAGTTTTGGCGTCATTTGTCACAAACCCCTCAAAGCCAATACAGCATTGTTGTTGACGACAAAATCATAACCGACTGTTCGAAAATTGCGTCTTACCATAATAAGTTCTTCCAGTCTGTCTTTTCAAATGATTCCGAATGTAGTGCTTCAACTACAGCAACATCATTCTCTCATATGTCTGACATGCCAGAAGTACGCATTAGCTATGAAGGAATACTATCGCTCCTGCTAAACATTAAAGAACATAAATCTGTTGGTCCGGATGGGGTTCCAAATGCTTTCTTGCATAGATACGCTGAATGGGTTACCCGATACTTGGAAATAATCTTTAATGCCTCCTTGCAACAAAAACGGGTCCCAGCCGACTGGCTTGTAGCAAAAGTGGTCCCGGTACACAAAACCGGAGACAAGCAGAATATCGAAAATTACCGGCCAATCTCCTTAACCTGCGTCTGATGCAAACTCCTCGAACATGTTATATCGAAAGCTATATATCAGTACCTAGAAAATACAAAACTACTACATCCTAAGCAACACGGCTTCCGACAAAAGCTATCAACCGTAACGCAGCTTCTTGAGACCATCCAAGACTTTTCAAAAGCAATAGATAACGAAAGACAGGTTGATGCAATATGCCTTGATTTCGCAAAAGCCTTTGGTAGGGTTCCTCATAACGAATTAATTAAGAAATTGAAGCAGATTGGCATAAATAACAATGTAGTAGTATGGGTCAGGTCATATCTGACATGTAGGACGCAGTATGTGGACATAAACGGCTACAAGTCTGATCGTTTACACGTAACATCTGGAGTCCCTCAAGGGTCCGTACTCGGACCGGTGTTATTTCTCGTTTATATTAACGATATTTGTTCCGACATTAATCAAAATATTACTGTCTGACTGTTCGCCGATGATTGTTTACTTTATCGAGAAATATGTAACCATAGTGATCAGAAATTACTCAGCGATGCCTTGGCATCTATCGAGAAATGGTGCGAAACATGGAAAATGCAAATAAATAAAGAAAAAAACGGTTGTTTTGCGAGTTACAAACAAAGTAAAGCACGTCAAAAATTTCGAGTATCAACTAAGTTCCACTGCGTTAGCTACTGTTAAGAAATGTAAATACTTAGGAGTAACAATATCTGAAGACCTGAACTCGACCCAACATATCAGTAATATTTGCTGTACTGCTGAAAAGAAGTTATGGTTCTTACGTCGCAAATTAAAACTGGCTCCAGCTCCCGTAAAGTTAACAGCGTACTTAACAATAGTAAGGCCTACACTGGAATACGCAAGCATCATATGGGACCCTTATCAAAAAGGATTAATTAAAAACATCGAGCGGGTACAAAGAAGGGCGGCTAGATTTATTCTTTCAAAATATTCTCGTAAAGATTCTGTAACACAGATGCTGCAAGAATTAAATTTACAGCCCCTCGTGGACCGCCGTCGCATAGCCAGACTTAAATTCTTGTTCCTGCTTTCCCAAAATACATTTAACTTTGATGCAGAGCAGTACCTAATTCCCCGTCAAGTGCGGAGCCTACGAAGTGACCACCTCAGAAAATATCTAGTTCCTCAATGTCGTGTGAACACATATCCATACTCTTTTTTCCCTAGAACAATAAAAGACTGTAATGTATTACCCGATGCTATACGTGATTCTCAAACTGCAGAACATTTTGAGAACAATGTTACAAAATATTTTCTAAGTGAATCTTCGTAAACGGTGATTGCTGTTTTTGGTGTGTGTGCCTGTCATCTTTTGACTATGAATCTATTTGCTGTAACTTGTCTCATGTACGTCGTAGGATGTAATATTGGGAAGTGTATTTTGTGATGTATGTGATGTAGCATGTAAGTCGTAGAACGTAGTATAGTGATGTATTCCTTTTGTATCGGCTATGCATTTCTTTTTTACGCATGACATGACGGATGTTATGTCAGTTTTTTATCCCACCCCTGTAACGGCCCAATCGGCCAACAGTACCTGGAAATAAAAATAAAAATAAGAAAATGAAAACAAGCTGCTGGAGCTGACTGAAGATGCCCTGAAATATAGCGACCCCAAAGTTGTCTACTACACCGGCATGGCAAGTTTTCAGATCCTTTACGCATTGTTCGACGTTGTAGCGGGGTTTGTGTCGCATAACGCCAACAACAGCTTGCTGAAGTTTCAGGAGTTCCTCCTTTTCTTGATGAAGTTAAAGCTACATTTGCACATCACTGACCTTGCTTTTAGATTTAACGTGTCAGAGGCCACAGTGTCGCGCATATTCGACAAATGGCTGCATGCTGCCTACTGCCGCCTTAAATCTCAAATATTTTGGCCGCCTAGAAGTGTTTTGCAACGCACAATGCCTCAAGCCTTCTACGATTCTTTTGGGGAAAATGTTGCAGTCATCATTGACTGTTTTGAGATAAAAATAAAAAGGCCTTTATCGTACTTGCCCCAAAGTAAGACATGGTCTCAATACAAAGGCAGCAATACGGCAAAGTATTTGATTGGCATTGCACCTCAACATATTTTTAACTTCATCTCTGAAGGTTGGGGAGGGCGTGCTAGCGATAGACACATAACAGAGCACTGCGGTCTTTTGGACAACTTACTTCCGGGTGACGTAGTTCTTGCAGACCACGGGTTCAATGTGTCTGAAAGTGTTGGTTTCTACTGCGCAAGACTTCACGTGCCAGCGTTCACCAAGGGCAAGAAGCAACTGTCGGCAGCAGACGTGCTAAGCACCAGGAAACTAGCTAATGTCAAGATTCATGTCGAGAGGGTGATCGGGCTGATCAGAAATAAGTATGTAATTCTGAAGGCCACGCTGCCCATCGACTATGCGGTTTGCCGACCTGGAGATAATTTGACTCCACTTGACAAAATTGTTACCGTTTGCTGTGCCCTGTCTAATCTGTGCCCTTCGATAGTAGCATCACTAAAACAGTCTGCTAATTGAGCAAGTGCTTTACGTTTACGGATGACAATATATCGTCAGCTGTGATTGGAAACATTCTTTTTAAGCGAAAACGCTCTTGTGTATGGGAATTCGGGGCATGTTAAAGATCCCTAGGTGGTCAAAATTAATCCATAGATCTCCACTATGGTGTGCATCGCCTGTGTAGCGTCGGCTTGTTAAACCTCATAATCAATGGAAACTGGAATTTCTACAGTGCCACTGTGGTTACACACGAATTCTTGAGTTCTGTTTCTGCTGTTTGTTTTGTTCGAAATGTGTACAGTAGCACTCCCGGCAGAATGATCTTTTGCCAGCCAAGGACTCTAAAGTGGCAAGATGACCATTTACCTTTTTGTTTGGATCTTATGCGCTGCTGTGTTTCAAGTGTACCATATTTTGTGTGTTGTGCGTTACATTTACAACTCTTTTGATTTGCAAATTTGTGCAACTACCCTTGCCACTGCACGTGATGCGACTTCTTGAGATTTATTACTTCGATGTTGTTTGTAGGTTGGCAGTAATACGATTGTGCAATGCAGTTTCAACACATTTTTGTATTCTGATGCTACGTGTGTTCAAAGTTGTCTGGCTGTCACGTGCAGAGTGTTTGTTTTGAAAGAAACATGGCACTGAGGGCTTAATAAAGAGGTCAGTGTATGAATGTGTGTCGGCAACAGCTCATCGTTGGTATTAGCCCACTGCATCCATCCAGTTACTCTTGAGCGACAATTGTCGCTGTCGCTCCATGTGGTCCTTTATTTTAAGACTGCAAGCTCATTTTACATTCCTGTCACAAGAAACATTTGCGTGCTCTTTTAGCAAATTTCATCAAGATAGTCTGTTGCTTCACACTGGCAGGCGGTGAAATAAACTGTGGAAGCCTGACATTAGTCCTTGTCTTATTTGCACTCGGGACAAAACCACTTCTTCTTTTTTGGTGCCCGTTTCAGTGCGACACAAGAGAAATGAAACCACTTGTAGCTGCACGCCTCGTCGCAAGCTACCATCTGGCCTGTGTCCGGTCCACGACAGACGCAGTACTCTACTGTGTCTGCAGGCTGTTCTTCACGACTTCTGTCTTGCCTCGTGTAGTATAGGCTGAGCAACTCGGGCAGAATGACGTTCCGGAAAAACTGTCTTGCGGAAGAAAAAATGTTTCTGCAAAACTGATCATTGCGTCTCACTCTCTCAATGTGCATCACATTTGGTGCCCACACCACAAAGTCGCAAAAGTCAACATGGCACACTGTCATCTGAGTCTGAATTTGGTAGTAGTACGCATGATTGTCCAAAAGCTGAAGTTTTCCGTCCGTGTAACTCGGACACGAAATGCTGGTGGTGATATCTTGAGCATCTGTCAGCAAAAATGGGCACTTAATTTCCACAACACCCCTCCCGCAGCAGCTGCACGTGGTGATGGCATCCGGTGTTGCGCCGATGAACGGGTTAGCAGCACTCAGGTGGAGTCCAGGCTTGTGGCACTCAAAGTTCTGGTGCTTTGTAGCTTCTTTGGCTTTGTAAGCCTCGAAAGCATCTCGCTCATGTTCTAAGCCCCACCTGACGGCAGGAACTCTGAGGGAATTTTTTTCAGGGTAGCAAATCGATTTTACCAGCGATAAGCTAGCACTCTGCACACTCGTGTGGCACACACTTTTCATCACTGATGCTGTCACTTTGACAGCACGGTAAAGGAACCAGTCTGGTGAGTTACTTTGTTGCCTTGTTGCAGCCTCAACTGTCTTCGCTGTGTCGTCCCTGATGGAAAAAGTGGCAAGAAAGTCGTCAGCCTTCTTCAAAAGCGTGTCGAGGTTGTCTTCCAAGTTCTCTTCGAGATACAGCTTTCACAAGTGGGCAGGCTGTGTTTTTACAGGCTCCTGAAAGCTTTCGCAATACTCTGGAAGCACAGAAAATACTGCCGGTGTGACACCTGGGCTCTGAAATGCTCTGTACAAGTCACCAAGCTCCTCTTGGGTTGCTGGTAGGATGTCCATTCGATTTTTTGATTCGTGCACTCCTGAACTGCTGCTGTTAATGACGTCGTCCAGTTTTCGCTTCTTCCCTCTCGACGAAGTGGAGTCGATGTGCTTTAGCCTCTTGAACTGCACCTTCTCCACGTACGCTGGAAGCCAGATGTTCGTTTTTGAGGTGCAGCTTGTAGCGTTTTTCATCTTTACACCTGTTTCAACTGCATACAGGCAGGCTCCAACATGAGAACAGGCCTCACCTGCTCCCGCCATACAGGTGCAATGAGCAGTGAGCACGACCCCGCTTTTCTGGCACAAAATCCACACATGCAGAGGCTGGTCCCGCAACCTTTACGAATTGTTCACCTGCAAGAGAAAAAAAAAGGCAATGCACAAGTGTTTCTTGCCCACATCTCTGCGCGAGCGCTCGTCACTGTTGATCGCGTCTCTAAACGTAACCACCCGCTGTGGTGGCTCAGTAGCTAAGGCGTTGTGCTGCTGAGCATGAGGTCGCGGGTTCGATTCCCGGCCGCGGCGGCCGCTTCTCTGATGGAGGCGAAAAGCAAAAATGCCCGTGCGTGCGAGATTTCGGCGCACGATAGAGATCCCCAGTTGGTCAAAATTAAACCAGAGCCCTCCACTACGACGCGCCTCATCGCCTGCATTGCGGCCGCACGTTAAAACCCTACAATCAATCGATCAATCAATCAAAATGTAACCGGAAACAGCTAAGAGTTCTTCTAGCGCGACCGTTTCTATTTCGAGCATTCCGTGCAAGATTTTCGAACCGTCGAAATAGAAAAAAGATCCTGGTCGCTTACTTCTCCGAGCAGAAGCACTTTATCGTCTTGTAGCTGTTTCGCCGAGAGGGACTTGACCCACCCGCTTGTGAAGTAATTATGTGCTTTGGTAGCCTTGAAAGCCTTCATCTCTTCTAGTGTCAGGAAGTTGGCAGAAAAGACGAGGTAGTTGAAAATGTCGCCGTAACATATCTCCGGAAACAAGTCCACATCGCCGGCCGTGTCCGTGCCCGGTCGCAGCATGAAGGGGTCCTCGTTGTCGCACAGTCGCACTTTTTCCGCATACCGCACGCGTGCAGGCCCCGTAAAGTCTGAGCGGTAGGTCGCGTTTAAAAGTATTTTGCTCGCTATCAGTGGCATGCCGCAGAAAAAGCGCGAAAAGCAATTGCTAGCTCAGCAGCAAACGCGTGCACTCCCCGAACTGCTCACGTGGCAATGCCGGCACCACTGCGCCGACTGCACCAGTGTGGCTACCGCCGCGCGAGTGCGCGAGCGTGACGTCCCGTGCAAGCTATCTACGCTGACAATTACCCCATTACGTGTATGTATAGCGCCGCTGCAGACGCGAGGAGGGATGATGTCCCTCTTATGGCATTCGCAGATCGGTGAAAGGCACGCAGTCACCGCTGCACGCACAAGCGCAACACGGCTCTTGTACAGCCACGGCCACGTCTGTGTGAAGCACGCGAGGAGTCGGTTTTTGCTCTGCAGAGTGACACCTCGAGGCAGTTTCGGGCTCTCAAGTGCTGTATCAGAAGCATGTGCGGCCTAGCTGTCAGGCTGGCCACATCCGAGCCCGAAACTGTCTCGAGGTTTCGCCCCGCGGAGAAAAAACAGGCTTCTCGCGCACTTTACACAGACGTTGCCGCGACTGCTTGTGCGCGTGAAACTGCTTTTTCGCGGCCAATGTAGCTAACGCTACTCTATGAAATCAGCTGTTAGAATCACGAAAAGAGGTACAAAATGTCAGCCCAAGTGTTTTGTTAGTTTTTTCTAAATTTATTAAGCTCTGGTTTTCCCACGTTAAAATCAATAAAGTCATTTTATCAGTCTATCACACCTCACTAAATGTACACTCAGGTACTTAGACAAGGGTTTATGTAATTATTCGGTAGCTCTTCTCGAAGTTAGCCAAAACGTATATATTAAACCGCATATTATATCTCTATATTTTTCATCTATATAGGAGGATGTTTGTTACCTTGAAGATTAGTTAATAACCTATTTGCAATATGGAAAATGAGACTCGTATGTGCGTATAGGGGTAATTTTTTTGCGCATTGTTCCTGCTCTAATCATGTCTTATCCGGCGGCTCTTCTATAATGTTTACAGGTTGAAAAGTCTTCGGTTGTTTTCTACACGCAAGCATTACTACACTATTCTAGGCTACAAGTCTTCTTTGCTGCTGAATCTTTAACGACTACAAGAAGTTAACCGTCGTTTTCTTTAATGTTCGCCACACCTACACAGATATATCAGCCACTGATCTAATCCATAAAGTTGTTTCCACTAATTCTAATACCTTGTCCTTCGAAAATGGGGGTAGCCGTACTAGCATTTGGTACAATAAATGTCCAACAGTACGACAACATTAGGAATCAGCGTATTTACACATGTTGTGTGTTTTCTATGAAGAGCGCGATAAAAACTATTTATCTCACTTCTTATTACATGCAGATTGTGCCATACTATATCAACACCTTTTTAACGGAAGTGCCTGGATTTCCCGGCCTATTTCTCGCTGGTATCGCGAGTGCCGCAACGAGGTACCACATATAATACATGCCGTTCATTCGCAGAAACATGCCCTCTATTGCTCCTCTTATTTCATTAACCCTTCCTGGGATGTCATACATCCTCATTAGTATGCAGACACCCCTCCCCTTCATTCGGTCCTCTTTTTCATTTCACTTATTCTTCTTTGGTTTGATGCTGGCAGCTGCATGAAAATCGCGACCCTGTAATATCGCATTAAGTGCATGGTACGCTGTTTTACAACATTGGCATCAAACGAAATTTATAAGAAGCTGTTAAATATCGCACGTGTACACTAAAGCTGTTTTTCAATCATTCATGTTTCGGAACTGTGTTCGAAATCCCGACAACGTCCACAGCTGAATTCGTAGAAGCCCAGAGATTGTAGCGCTATCTCAGTGCGGAATGGAGAAACAAAATATCGCCCTTCCTGCGTGCGCTGGCATTGTCGTGAGCATTTATTGTTCATGTTACTGTCAATGGATGACAAGGCAATCAGCGAGCCCCGTGATTTTAGCCAACGGCGAGAAGGTACACATACATACATACATACATACACACATACATACATGCATACAAACATACATACATACATACATACATACATGGGAAGTTCCGCAAATCATATAATTGAAATAGAAAGCCTGTTCTTAAAGAGTAGCCAGAATGTAATTTATTCCTTTTTCTGCTAGCATGAACAAAGCAAATCTCTTTCAACATATATGTTTCTTGATAAACTCAAGATTTCAAAATATAAAGCTTGCAATTAATCAGACAAAAATCAACACTTTTCTTTGGTAGTGCAAATTAGCGCTATGCAAATGTAGCGTTTTAAGTACCCAACATGATTTCATTATGAGGCCCAACTTTTGGGGGTGACAAAGATGTTTGTTGTTACTTAAGCTCGCTGTTTTAGAACCAAACAAGACACTTCTGTAAAAAAAAACCACACCACAATATTTACGATAGTTTGATATGTTAGGTAAATAAGGCAGGAACGAGCACAAAAGCAACCGGCCTAAACGGCTGCTTAGTCATACGCAAGCAGTAAACTTGTTACAATAGGCTTACCCTAAAACACGCAGTTTATTGATAGATATGTGGGGTCTAATGTTCCAAAACCATCATTTGATTATGAAAGAGGCCGTACTGGAGGGCTGCGGAAATTTTGACCATCCGGTGTTGTTTAACGTGCACCCAAATCTGAGCACACGACCTAGGGAATTTGGCCTTCATCAAAACTGCAGCCTCTGCAGCCGGGATTCCATCCCACAACCTGTGGGTCGCCAGCCGAGTACCTCAGCCACAAAACCACTGCGGCGAGGACAACACGGATTCCGCGAAAAACAAGAGAGACTTATGCCAGAGAAATTAAATATAGTTATAGAAACACCACTACATGATAGCTTTCTTTGCGTCTCTCAAATGTTTTCCACTAACTTATTCGCATCTCGTTATGACATGTTGCGCCCATAATACAATATATTTTTTGGAAAGACGGTGCAGTTAGGACTTTTTTTTCACTGCCTTTTAAATTTTCTTTTTGACCTTCGTAAAACGCAAGGAGCATTGGGCTATTACTGAATAAAAAAAAGATGTCTACAATGTCCTAAAAATTACACTCGTATGAGCTTTCTTTATTATCCTCGTCAAGCTATCTCAATGTCAACGAATCGTTTTATATCTGGTTGGAATGGGGCCATATTACAGAAAGTGGGTGCCGTGGAAGGCGGGGGAGCTCATTAAACTTAGGGTCGTTTACTCGACCAAATACGCGACTTTCTTTTCTCGCTTAGTATTTGTATCGTTGTTCCTGTTTTGAATTTGATAATCAGAAGTGATATGCCCTAGCGGTATTGCGTGTCTGATTTATCGAATTCATTACCGTCATATTAGACATAACATTAGTTTTCAGTGCACGTTACACCTGCAAATAATTTAAGGTTTAATAATAGTGAACGTATTAACACAGTTGCCACTTGGCTGAAAACTGTGTTTTTTGCATTTTTCTTTCTGCCTGCTCACTCCATCTGAAGTACCCTATCATCAACAATCAACTCTCAAACTGCTATTCTGTACGTCGACATCATTTTCCGTCGTTACAAAAGTGCTGAGAATGACGTGCTATGGATTACGCTTTGAACAGGTACGCTAAACAGTATCAGTCACCACTTTCACCTCATTCAGTATAATATGGAGAGCAAAACAGCACAGCGTCTTTTAATTGTGCTAGTAGGTGCATGAACATTGTGATATACTATATTTCAAAATAAGACACAGTGAGCATTGAGCACGCAGCTGAGATACAGTCCTAAAACCTTTATTTTCATTGTGCTGTACATTCCCCTATTTTCCTAGCATGTGCGAGAAAATAGTGTCGCGCAGATAAATGCATGCAAATGACTATATATCCCCCAATTTTTCATGATAAAAAAAGGAAAGGACTCGTTTTGCTGACATAGGTGGTTCTTAAAACACCATACTCAATCAAAGAGGTGACGGCATCGGGACGTCCATCAAGTTTACTGTGGAAGAAGAAAAAGACGGTTGCCTCCCTTTCTTGGATGCAGTTGTAAAACGTACTCCCACAGGCCTCGCCTTCGCTGTGTACCGAAAGCCAACGCACTCCGGTAGATACCTCGACTATGAGTCAGTCCACCCGGTAGCCCACAAACGCTCAGTGATTCGGTCTTTAGTTCAACGAGCGGTTCGCACTTGTTCCGATGAAGGAAGCCTGCAGGAGGAGCTCCGGACCATTGAAGATGACCTGATCAGGAATGGATACCCCAAGATTTTTATTAGAAAAACAACTAAATCCGTCATGCATAAACTGCAGTCAACTAGTCAAGCCATGCATAACACATCGTCTACGAAAAAGCGTGCATCGATTTCTTATATTCGAAATATAAGCGAAGCCCTAGCCCGTCTATTCAGAAAACGTGGTGTACAGATCGCGCATGTTCCAGCAAGCAAGCTTAAGGCTGAGTTGCTAAATGTGAAGGATCCTCTCCCTCGGCAACACTTTCCTGGCGTAGTCTACAAGATACCATGCGCCGATTGTGAATCGGTGTACATTGGCACGAGTGGAAATTACTGCAGACGTCTGATGCAACACAAGAATGACGTCGCCAAGGACCACACAGTGACAAATGCACTCGCAGAGCATGCCGAGAAGACGGGCCACGAGATAAGCTGGGACAACGCACGCATCATGGCCACGGAGAAGAATTTTACAACCAGACTGAACCTCGAATCACTAATCATTCAGACGACAAGTAACACAATCAATAGATCATCTGGCACACTAAACCACGTGTACTCCCGGACTTTGCGTCATGCGCTCAACGTTACATAAGAACCTGTTGCTCAGCTGTCATCCCATTGTGAACAAGGGATCCGTACGGATCCCGAAACGTCTTTGTTTTTATTTGACATTGGTCAGTGACCTGTTTTTTTTCAACAATGCTTTTACCTGACCAGACGGCATTCCGTCGAACTCTCGACTACGAGAGCGTATACACCATAGATGTCAAGAGAACTACTGTGTCACAGTAGCGCGCCAAAAAGGACAATAAATATCAGAAAAGAATAGTGCGCTCTCTTTTGTATTTTAGGTGCCTGGTGAGTGGCCCTTTAAGTCTGCGTTTTTAGCACTGCTTCGAGGATCCAAGTGCTCTATAGTGAAACACTACCAACAATGCTTTGTAGCTTTTCTCGGCTTCAAAATTTGTTGACTGAACTGAAAATCAAGCAAATCGATGCATTCTGTGTTAGTTTATTTCTTACAGGTCACGTATGCCTCCACGGTGATGAACGCGTCGTTCTTACTGTGTATGCTGTATTAAGCGTATTTTTGATGCATAGAAGAGGGAGTACATCGAAGCACCCTGATTCGCTCTCACAGGAGGAAAAACAGAAAATATGCATATGATGCACATGTGAAAAAGATAAAAATATGTATACACCACCACCGCTTTCGCGACCTCATGTGACTAAGAAATGCTCCGCTTTTAACAAACACACACACGAAAAGAGCGGGAAGAACTGTCAGAAGTTGACAAATGCAATGTGCTGCTAAAAGACAAAGGACGTATGAAAATAAAGCGCAGCAATCAATACTAGCGTGAACTAACTGCCACAGTTGTTATTAAATGTGAAGCGTTTGTTGGCTAACTTCGGTGACTTTGAGCTTATCTATCTATCTATCCATCCCCCTACAGTTTTCAGCTCTCCTGGCCATTTAGATAACAGTATCGATACAGAAAATGGTATTGCATACCATGATTGTATGACAAGCATCAGTGATAATTCATAACATGAAAATCATTATATGTGTGTCATGAATGTCATAATTTATATTTCATGGTCTTGCTGCTCTTGCGGTGGTTTTGTTCACATCACATGTTGTAAAACTGGTGTGGTATGACCTGACTGCATGGCGAACACAAGAACCGACCCTAACATGAAAATCATATGTGTGTCATGTAACTACATGACTACATTCCACACTCACGATGCGCTCGCGTCCGTTTTGCTAGTTTCGTACATGCCAAATTTGGTAATACGGGACGTGAATGGATGACGAAGGTATATGACCAGGGCAAACACGATAATCATGACATGCGTGCCATGTAGCAGTATCCCTACACGCCACACTCATGATGCGCTGGCGGCCGTTTTGCTAACTTCACTTATGCCGAATTTGGTATTACGCCACGTGAATGAATGACGTAGGTATGTACATAGACGTGTGCAAATATGATAATCATGAGATTCAAGTCATGCAAAACATGACTACATGCCACACACAAGGCGCCTATGCTCTTCGACGTGACCATGCACGCGTGCGCGCCGGTGTTCGTTTCTTCGGGTCACGCCGGCGATGCCACGCGACGCGCCGATCTGCCTGCCATATATTCACAAGCGAGCGCCGCGCTGCGTTGCTGTGATGCATGCGCGCTTGAGTGCGCCTGGCGTCCCTCCGTCACGAAGAAAGGCAGACATGGGAATGTCTGGGAAACGCCGTCGGCGCGAAATGCAGCAGGTTGCATTTCGTGCCAGTTGCCGCCGGGCCACGCCGATGGCACTGATCGTGCCGGTCGCGCCTGGCGTGATACTATAGAGTGCTCAGCTTTCGCTAGTGTGGCGTCGCTGCGCCCAGCCTGCGCCCGCAGCAACGTTACGTCGGAGTGTATTGGGCCCTTCGCTAGCTTCGGATATAACCAATTTGGTATTACGGGACGTGAATGAACAATAAATATATGTGACTGGTGCATACATGATAATCATGCGATGCGTGTTATGTAACAACATGACTACATGCCACGCTCATGATGCGTTCGCGGCCGTTTCGCTAGCTCCACATATACCAAATTTGGTATAGCGGGGCATGAACAGACGACGAATGTAAATGAAACGTCCAAACGTGATAATCATAGTATGCGTGTCATGTCAAAAATGACTACACGCTGTGACGATGACGTGCTTGTGGCTGTCTCACTAGTTCTCCATATACCAAATTTAATTTTACATGACGTGAACGGACGGCGAATGTAAATGACACGTCCGAACTTGATAATCATCATATGCGTGTCATGTAAAACGTGACTACATGCTACGCTCATAGCACGCTCGCTGCAGTTTCGTTATTTCAACACATAACAAATTTGGTATTACGTGACAAGAATAGACGACGAAGTTAAATGACACGTACAAACATGATACTTATGGCATCTGTGTCATGTAAAACTTGACTACATACTACGCTTATAGCACGCTCGTGGCCTTTTCGTGAGCTCCTTATATACCAATTTTTGTATCAAGTGACGTAATAGATGACGAAAGAAAATGGAACGTCCAAACATATTAATCATAACATGGAAGTCATGTACAGCATAATTTACCTCCACCTCGTAACGTTTCGCTAACTTTAAAGCGGTATATCAATCTTCCTGATTGATGCTTCGCATATCACCGATTCCCACTGTACGTGGGATCTGCCATTTTTTTACGTGTGTTTCAGATGCACGCTGGCAGTGGGGACTCAGCATAAGGAACTTACTCATGCTATGATTTTTCAAGCTTGGAGCTCACTTGTTTCGCATACGCAAGCACTGATGCGAGTGAAGTAGAACTCGTGCGGCCCATACCTTCATCGCAAACGTTTAGGTGACACCACTTGAAGCACAAGCCTTCTTCCTCCACCCTCCTCCCGAGCCAATGAGCATGAGTGACCAATAGGGCAAAGTACACGTCGTACGCGCAAAGCACGTTTCTCATTGTCCTGCGAAAACCGAACATAGTGGCATACTTTGAACCACGCCCTTCGCGCCATCTGATGGGTGAACACGCTGAAGCTCATCCGGGTCCTTCACACTGTCAGCGGTAAATGAGGTACACCATATAAATATGCTAGAGATAATAATATGGAGGACATACAATACATGACTAAGCTGTCTAACGCCGAGTGAGTTCTTGAAGATTGTTGACAGTGACAGAAACGACCTGCTGAAACTATTCATATAAGTGATATCACTGTGAATGACTTGGAGAATGCAATTCTTCAATGTTACGTAATAGTAAGACATATAAAACCATGCTACGCGTTTTGCTAGATACCATAGCTGCATGTTTTATACCAGGTAGTTGACTCATTTTGGATATCTGCTTTTAAGCATTATTTTTAAGCACCAAAATATATATGGCGCAGGGAGCTGGGGTGGCAACACTTTCGATGATTCTGTACCAACTCTGGCACATCACTACAATTATTCAAAGTGGACAAAGACCTCCCCGAATGGAAGTGTCACTTGACAGCTGCCCTGGGAATCAAAGTAGCATTGCTTCTGCAGTAAATAATACGTTCGTCCTCACACCAAATCCGTAAGTTAGCCCAAATCTTACCAATGCATTCATGCTAGAATCGCTTAGTCTGATCATTGAGCACACGCGGTATTTCTTACCGCATAAAATAACGGCTTAATAATGCCAATATTTTTGTATAATTAAAGCAAGATGCATATATCTTGCCGACCAGTAATGCCAAGACACCAAATAGATCAACTGAAAATGCTTTTTCTCCGAAAATTGAATGGCTTAGTGCGTTTTCAGCCAATATTCTGGAAATTATTATGAGCCCAGAAGATGGCTAATTGGATTCTCATTGTGGAGTAAGTGCCCTTGACATAATACTTCTACATTTTATGCTCATTCAAATACGAATGTGGTATATATTTGTAAGCACCGAAAAAAAAATTTTAGAACTACACAGTTTCTTTTAGATGCGAGTTTTGCTTGTACACGATTCTTCGAGATCGAGCTTATTGCCACTATAATTATGCGATCATATCTGCACGTGCGCTTGTGGTCCTGTGTGCACGAGCACCTAAGAGTTAGAGTTCGGTCTCTTTTTTTTTTCTTTATGCAGCCGTGAAGAACCGTTCATTCTCTTCCATCTGTCTTACCTGTGGGCCAGTTTTTTTCGCCATATTTGCCACACTAATAATTGGCGTTGCCGTGAGTGCTGCCACAGGTAATACAAATATTCACATGTAACTATCACCTTTTCTTGTAAGCAACTGGTTGTACTTATGTGCTGATTCTTGTCACTTCCTAAAACGTATACCTACATGTACTTTAGGCAGAAAACCATGACATTCGGCAGGCTTATGCTCAATAAATTCCGCGCATTTCTTTGCGACTGGGAAACCTTACCACAAAGACAATGCAGTGGTGTTACATGATGTTCTTTTATGTAGCTGCCAAAGTAGCAATACGTAAAATACCACGAGGATATTGCATTATGAGGTTTGATAAAAATCGAAGGCTATAATGAAGTGTTTTGTAAGAAAAAAATAAAAGACTCCATGTGCTAACAAGCTTAGGGTTGTACTTTTTGAAAACATGCATACGGCTGTGATGTTTTTGTGGCCCAAGAGCTCGCAATTCAGTACGTGAGTAAACTCAATATCTTGTGTGAAATGTTTCTGAACCTTGCACTGCAATATATGTTTTAGGTGAAATGAAAAAGGAAAAATGGCAGCGCAATCTCTGTCACGACCCGGCATTTAATTCCTGGAAAAGCATCATTCCTGCTCGTCATGAGAGAAAGCTACCGGTTAGTATCATTTTCGGGCTCCGTGCCACCCATTTTACAAACCGCATTCATGTCTTATGCGCAACTTCTTTTACAGGCCTGGAATGCTTACTTGGCTGGTGTCGATCACCACGAGAAGGAGCTTATAGGAGAAACACTGCTGACACAAACGACGAAGTTTTAGTGTACCCACTGCATGCTTTATGGCTGTTCGCGGGCGCTATATTGGTTAGCAACCATACATATCCTTAGAATTTATGTAATGGTATATTTGTTCCCTCAAACTCTGAGTACTTGCAGTTACACAGCCGGTTGCCAGTTATAGTTAGGCCAACTATACACAAAGATGCCTTTCACCTCAAGTACAATATAATAAATACAAGCTGAGTACATGTGTGGCTAGGTATAATTTACGAAATCTCGCAGGCCTCGCTGTGATGTACGGAGATTGGCAGATAATTGTCTGCGTTATAAAAGAAACAACACCGTTCATGCACTCGGTGATTTTCTGCGATGGCAGAACTAACAGCCGGCCGCGTCATGGCGACAGTGTGGAGTGGGTGCCCATAGATGCATAAATGTTCACATCCACCTATGAGCAGAAAACGCAGCAGAGTTCATAGTTTAGTGGTACCATCACTGCAGATTTGCTGGCATCCGCCTCTGTGTTGGACAATAAGATTGCGATATCAAACAACGAAGATGTAAACCACAGAGATGTTCACCTATGGCGTTTTAAATATATGTAAGTTCTAACTATACATCAAGATTATTCTTGATTGAGCAGGTATATCACCTAATTATCCACTCTTACGTCTAAGCATAAATATTCACTTCGGTCTCGGCGAGCCCTTGCACCATCACCCTAACTGTAGCTTAACATCATATACTGATATTCTACATCCCCCAACGCGAAATTTCGAATCGACCAAGGCTTCAACGGCTTTGTGGCACCCATTTCTAGACTCACAGCTGGCTATACTCACAAAAACACATAAGAAGATTCCGATTATAACGAAAGCTCAAATGAAAACGCTTATAAACACCAACCTAACGCTGGAGTCAAGTTTCTCAGCACAGAGCATGCTCGACTGCTGATCCGAAGGTAGCGGGGCCGATTCCGACCGAGACGTACACAATTTGATGTGGTCCCAATGACAAAGGCTCACGTACGCTGCGATGCCTATGCACCCTAAAGGCCACTAGGTGTCATTATTTTTCAAAGTCCTTCTCTTCAGCGTTTCTCTTAATTTTATCGTGAGTTTTAGGCCGTAAATACTTACATAATAATATTATTATCACAGAAGATTCTTATCGTTATTATATGGAAACCAAAATAAGGAAATGTTTTCAGAGAAGCTACACTGACCTTGTCAATTATACTGCTTTTGTTTGTGCATTACTGCACAGTTCTTAGCTCTTGATGATCATTAGTGCACTTCAAAGCGTTTCACTGTCAGCACTTTTGATGTTTCTCTACGCAGTTTGCGAATGCATCTTAATTATACAAGCTGCTTTCATTGTGCTGCGCAAGAGTTGTCGAAACGTATGACTTGTGAAGCTATAGAAAAACATGCTTTATTTCTTTAGTCGTGATATGTTGTATTGTTTATTAGACGATATTGAAGTTTATCAATGCAACTTCAAAATTAGTATATGGCTCCTTTTATTTAATGTCGATTATTCACATATAACTCGTGTCGACGAGGATGAGCTGAAGGAGCAGTTTTCGCTCTTGTAATATCCCATAAAAAGTCACAGCTCTTGCCAACTCCAGTTGAAAATATACACCAAATGCGACTAGTGTCTTTGTGGATAACTCGGTCACTTACTCGCCGTATAACTCTCCTACAATGAAATACGCCGGGTTTCTCCAACACGCAGCTGTATTCGATTGACCCAAACTTGCAACTTCGTTTGCCATCCGGGCTGCCACGATGCACTGAAACTTTACTGTGTCGCATGAGGTTAGGCGTGGAATTTACAAATGCGTATTCTCCTCTGCTTGGAATGGCGAGCACTTCGGCATGCAACATCTGCGCCTGCGAGGAAACGCTCGAGCACATTCTATGTCATTTCCCAGCATAGCAGTCTGAACGACGTATCATGGAAGCCAAGCTCTGTCAGCCGTATTCACGGCCGCTTACAGAAGAGAAGATACTGAAACCTTGGCCGACAATTTCCCATATGCGCAAAGCCACGAAAGCCCTCTTGTATTTCCTAAGGACCACCAGACTTCAAGACCGCTTGTAAAAGCACAGTGTGGGACCGTGCTTTGTAGTCTCGAGCTGAACATTCATCCTCCTGATTCTTACTTCTTTTTTTTCTATCTCTTCCCTTTCTTCTATACTCTGTCCCCCTCCCCCCCAAGTGTAGAATAGTCAACCAAGCCAAGCTTGGTTTTCCTCCCTGCCTTTCCTTTCTATTTATCTCTCTCTCTCTCTCTCGGCCATCTGAAAAGAGTGGAATGGTGCTAGACGTTAACTCAATCGCGACTAAACATATCGACAACTTGCGAACGAACAAACAGCATATGCAGTGACCACTGAGGTGCGTTCGAACGCCTGCCAAACCAGCATCATGGCCCAGGAATGTGCCGTTGTCCGCCTGATCACTGTAGCTAACAACCACCGTAAAAGATTAATGAAAATTTGCTCATTTTAATAGCATATTCAATATTGTATCAGGGTAATTTATAAATAAATATTACGACTAGAAAATGAAATTTAGGTGTGCAGTGTATACTATTAAAACATAGTATATCTACATTTGATTGCTGTTGGTATATTAAGAGAGTGAAACGTGTCTTTATTAAAGTTATTGAATGTATATTGCACATTTAAATACGAGAGATGGTTCAATGTCAGTCGTATGACAGCTATAGCACCATTATTGCAGACGAGCCTACATCGACCACTAGTGGCACATGTTTATCCCAACAAGAAAAATTCATATATATATTGAACGTTTTGAAGTATTTGACACACACCTGAACAAAGTACATTGTGAATTCCTCACAAAGGTGGCGTCAACATGCACGTCATCAACGCTGGTACTCGACATGCACCCTTACAAATCACCTTCATTTCAGGAAACAAACACCAACGCAAAACTCTTATCTCAAGCCGTGAACTCGCGAATGGGTCCCGCTTTCCACTTGTGTGTGTTGCGCTGGGCCAAAGCACCCGCTTGAACAAAATTAGACCGTTGACATCGCTATCTTTCTGCGCCGCTTATTGAAGCGGTTTTATCGGTGTTTACTAGTGCATGCACTCTATTCCACTTCGTGCATCGGTTATAGCGCTGCGTAAGCTGCGAAAAAAGTTGGGTTAGAAAACTTATGGGAGAACAGGCATCACTGGCTTCCATTTGGTTGGTGCAAATGCTTCTTTGAACCACACTAATTGCACAGCGGTAATTTAGTATTGAATAAAACTTCATACAAATATAAGTAGTGTTCGCAGACTTTTGTGCATATTACCAATGTGTGTAGTGTAAGGAGTTCGGGTTAATGCGGCCATTGAATAAAACTGAAATTTCATAATTCTGGCGTGGATAGGCGTCATCCTTTTTTCTATTAAAACCGAAGAACACAAGTATTGTGCATGTTAAAGAACATGCGTACGTGTGGAGAAAATTAGCAGTGCTGCAGATATGACATAATTACGCTGTTCTTTGCTTTAAATCATCTGCGAAAAATGCCACGAACACCTAATAAAAGTTCAAAAAAAAAAAAATTTCCGTCGACCACCTCAGCGCGAGCTCTCGGCGATAAGGGGCCTAAGAAACGTAATTTGAGATCAAATCTCCCACTAGTGCACGCAAAATTACGTCACTCGTTAACCAGCTATTCCGTCACATTCAATTTATTTTTTTGTTCCGCCGGAAGTATTCCCCCTCACAGCGATGGCGCTAAGCTCTATGAGCAGCTGATCATCCGCCATCTTCTGAACGTATGGGCTTCTATGGAGCCTTCGCTACAAGTTGTAGTTACCTTGGCAGATAACTTAGCCACAACCATGTCACGAGCAGCCAACTCAAGCTCGTGACATTCATTCAGGCGAATGAAACGCACTCCTTGCTCGGCCAAGAACGGTGTTCCTGCACAGTCAGCCGCGTATTAGACAGGGATGCGCCTGTTGCCAAGGTAAAGCTTTCCACTGGATATTTTATTCTCGAATACCTCTCCCATCGCAAAGCGCCGGAACCACTCTCCTCATAAACACCGACAGCTAACGGTGTTACAACACGCGATATTTAACGTTATTGTATCAGCAATAGTGCACGATCGAAATATAGACGAAGTATGAAACAATTTATGAAAAACTCGTTGACTTTACTTACAGTTTTCAATCGCAATTTCGCTGGTCTCACTGAAGATTGTGAGGTCGCTGGTGTAACTTTCGAGGGGGGCTGGAACGCGTAATCATGATCACTCGCAAGCTTCGACGTCAAGTTTCTGCATCCCGGAAACGCCATTGTGATTTACCGGGGCAAGCAAAGGTGAAACGACACCAGAAAACTAGAAACAGTGAAAAACGAAAATACCACACGGAATAAGTTTTCTTGATAACAATGCGAACAATCTTGACTATAATAACAATATCTTTTTTTTTACATTTTCGTTTATTCTACTCAATATACGAGGGTTTTGGACTACCTGCAGAAGGGCAATAAAAAAGGGCGTGCGTCGGCCTCTTAGCCTTGGTTTGCTGCCACAGAAAGTTGTCGAATGTATAGTGGAGCGTATGTGCTAACACAAATATCAGATTTTGACTCACAAAACCAGCCTAAAATATTTAGCTTCGTGTGACATTTCTTAAAGAATAATTTGGCGCAATATAAAGAGAGGTATGGCACAGTAGTGGTGGGACCTGCAATTGTGAGGGTTTATCCAGCATGGTAACGACGCAGCCAATGCAGAGATTTGGCTCAAGTTTGTCTTTATGACGTGAAACGGCTTTTTTGCCATTGGAAATTGATAAAGCTATGGTGAAAGCACTTGTTTCAAGACGCTGTAGGACGTTGACCCAAAGGGCAGTAATGATGCTGGGAAGAAAGTAACGATGTCATGGGCGGCCCCCGCAGGACGTTCGGAAAACGGCGACACCCTGATTGTGGCGAACTCACGCGTCCGCTATGTCAACATTTTCGCTTTCACATACTTTATTATAAGCATTTCTCTATATTTTTTTACAGAATAATGTGCTGCACGGCCAATCATGATTACCTCTTTTCTGTGAAAATCAATAGCTAGAATTTTTTTGCAAATTTTAAAGAGTTCAGAACATCTGCCCCAAGATGTGGAAACCGTGGATGAAAACTTCGACAATTTATTAGTGGTTGAACGTTCAAAGAGCACGCTTGAATTACATAAAAAGCACGGGCCACGACATTGTTCACTTGCCTACGTCTCGGCGGTGCACATGGCGAAAGCACGCCCACCAGCGCGTAGCAAACTTTCGGCCATAGCAACAGCTGCTCCTTGTGAATGGTCTGATTGTGTCATGCGCATCTGTCATGCGCAGCATGTGTGCCACTGGAAGTAGCCGCCCGATAAGAGTGACTCCCATAACCTCAACTGCTCGTGACTAAAAGATAAGCGGTAAAAATAACGCATACAGAGCGTGTGATGTCGCAGCCATCAGTACCATATAGATAACCAACCCTACCACCCAGTGGGCTTAATTTTTCTGGACGATTGCCACGCCACATCATTACCTAGTAACTTTAGATAAAGCTTCATGACATCTTTCCTACACTCGGCCGGCGGGATATACTTGTTAACTTCCCAATCTAGCATTGTGGATAAAATGTCTGACGATTTGTGAGAGCTGTTCAATTATTTTTTTTATTTTGCATTTCATGTCTGTGTAACCGTTTTCTGTGCTTAACATATCACCGTTGTCGAGCAGCTTCTTTGTAATTTTCGTAAGCATATTGATTGTGTTATAACTGGTAAGACTGTTGGCTTGTGTTGAATTTCTCACATTTAGAGTATGATACAGTCAATTTGCACGTTAAGTTTACACTTAATTAAAAGTAACCGTAACGTGGCATACTCCATTATATAGTTTACGAGTGCGGTGGCAATATTGTGTATACCTAGCAGCTGATTACTTCACGTACGAACACAGTTGTTTTCCGTTAAGTCTCTCGTGTAAGTAAGTCGTATATTTTTGCTACAGCATATTCAAGCTGCGCTCAAGTGTGCAGCTAATCACAGAAAAAGTCTGTATCAGCCACCCATGACTGCGAACATTAACTGCCAAACATCTTTGGCTTTCTCCTCTGTTGCTCTCCCTGCACTTGCCTGTAGGTCCCAACATATCAACCCTCCTGAAGTATTTCTTAAGGCTGCCACCCAGGTTCCTTGCTTTCACCATGTGCTTGAAGATCCGTGGTCATGTCTTTGTAGTGCATGTCAGCAGCCGGTTTTCACTCTGTGTGGCGACACCTTGAGGCAGTTTCGGGCTCTGGCGTGGTCAGCCTGACTGCTACGCCACGCATGCTCCTGACACATCATGTCAGAGCCCGAAACTGCCTCAAGGTGCCGCTCCGCAGAGGGAAGCCCAGCTGCTCGTGCGCCCTACACAGACGTGGCCACGGCTGTGCAAAGTTTATTGTAAATTATCACTGTCACTGTTATACGGCGTAATTTGTCCGGCTCATTCCATTTGTACTTTTGTTCTAGGAAGAACATCAAGTATACACCAGAGCTTTTCAGAACTCATTGACTATCAGAGTTCCTATCTAACAAAGCTCAATCTCTATCAGAGCTGTTTTGGTCGCAACCCATATGCTGCCTGTTTTGTGCAATTCATGACTCTGTTCAAGGTTATTCGTTACCTCTTCCTTGTGTAGGGTAAATGAACGAATCAAGGGCGCCACCTTCGTTATGCAGCGACGTTCTTATTTTGTTGTGGCCAACGCTTTCTAAGATGGCTGGTAAGGATAAAAATCATGTTCATGCTATGAACGGCTTCCTTTCAAAGCATGCAGGTGATGTTGCCAACACGCATTGTAGTGTTCAACTTGCACGTAAACATTTGCCGCCATAAGTATATCTGTGGTTCATTCAACAGAAAGAAGTCACATTTTCACCGCAAGGCCGCAGCAATGAACGCGATGGCAACAAAATTAGAGAGCCTTCATGTGCGTACCAGCGGAGGCAGCACGCACTTGAAGGCCCTTGAAACAAAGTGGAATATCACGCGAGGAATGGCAAGCGAATTGAAAACGTGCAGCATGTTTCTGTGCACAAAAGTCACAAATGACGTACGAAAATAACACAAACAGGACGAGAGCGAACTAACAACGCTCACAGCTCAACACTTATTGCGCTGCTCAAAGAAATACGATGCACGAAACGCACTCCCATGTACAGACGAGCGCGAACTAACAAGTGCCACGGTTGTTACCTTGTTGTGTCTAAAAAGCACGGTCCTTTCGCAGGTCGGGACTTTGCAACCACTGAAGTGAACTACAACGTGATCGTTATAGTGAAGGACAAAAGCGTACAATGCCCCCCCCCCCCGCGAGATTAGCGCGTGCACATCGGTGTCTATACTACCTGTGGGGCTAAGTATGCTTAGGAGGAGAACGCATGACCACGCATCGCGCAGAGAAGGGCGCCGAGCGCACCTTTAGCGCTTCTCGTAATCTCACTGGTAATGTTATGAACACGCTGATACTCGCCCCGAGACGTTCACTGCCAGTGGTAAGTGGTGTATATAAATAGCTCGTCATTTGAACGTTCAAGAGCGAGTGCCTGCGTTGCTCATTGGTTGACGCTGGGCGCTGCAGAGTGAGAGGTCGCTCGTTCAATTCGGCGCATGGAAAACGTTTTTCTAATTTTTTAGGATAATTTCCTAAATATATAAGCACATATACATACTCTCCTCAGTCACAAGAATGCACCAAGAAAAAAAGCTTTTTCAAAACTATTATTTCACTCCCTGCACCCAAGAAAAAAACAAACACCAAAAAATGATGTCTCCTCAAAATTGAATGGTTTTCTCAAAATGTGATTATACCCTTTGCGTGCTCCTGATCTTTTGATGTCTCTAAATTGGGTGAAACAAAATTATCAGACAAAAATGACTTTCAGTGTGATCTATAGGGCCTCCACAGTTGAAAAAATGTAATACAGACGTTGTCGCTCGCGCTGAAACTAAGGAAACAACTTTCACTTATCACGAGAACACAGCCGAGCATTTCTGCAGTGCGCATCTGAGCGCTCGCGCAGTACTCAGTCATTTCCGTTCGCTCGTTTTTTGAATATGGCTAGACACGATGCGCCACTTATCAGGGCACCGCGTTGCTTCGATGAGTTCCTTCGTGAAAGCAACTTATCCTTATTGTGCCAAGACAAAGTTGGACACGCGGATATTGAACTGTGATTATCTAGAGCCTTCAAAACAACTGTACTTAAATGGGTACCCAGGGACCAAAGAGAATATGTGGCATATCACGGTGACGGCAAAGACCAGCATAGAATGTAAGCCTCGCAAAAATTGAAATGGCTTTTTTTCAGCTTACATGAACAAATTGCGAATGGGAAGTAAAATTAGTCCCAGAGGGTGACCAGCTTCTGATTCCAAAGCAGGACACTAAAGTAGAGACACGTGCTGACTTAGTCAAGACACCGAACAGAAATTGCCACAAAGAGAATCTGTAAGTATGCCGAAGTTTCTGATTGCTACAGAAAGTATTAAAATAAAATTATGATTGCCGTCTCATGATTTTATATGCTGATTGTAAAGTCTTCGAAAGTTTGACGTATGCCAGCCGCTTTTCTTGGTTTACCGAAACAGACTATGCCTCAACAGTATCGAGCAGGGAGATGCAGCGAACGATTTGTGGTTACCGTTAGATAATACGATAGTGGTGGGGTACTACGTCAAGAGCCATCGTTTGCATTTTAAGGAACGCCGTATTAGAAGAAGCAGTGGCTATTGTGACCCGTCCACGCAGTACTATTGTTGGAGTAAGGGGGCCCCTCTAAAAGCGATGCAGCTATATCGACGAGCCCCATCCTTGTTAAGCATTGACTACGGCCCGTCACGTCAGTGTACTGGAAAAAATGAGGGGGGAGGGTACGTTGCACTGAATGTGTAGTCGTTTTAGACGCCCACCATCTAGCTGTTCAGCTGGCATAGGGGGTTGACGTGCAGTTGGGAAACCGATGGTGCCACAGGTCGTCAGTTCTGGTTCACATTTTATTTTTTTACTTTTGCTTTTTCAGGGTAATGCATCAAGAGTGATGTTACTGTTCTGAAGAAGTCGTAATTGTGATTTTTTGCAGAAATGTTTTTCGCTGTTTGTGCCAGTTGTTATATACATTCCAACTACGTTGATATTTTGAGGCGAGTGAGTACGTTGTTGGCGTATGACGTGAGTTCCATTCACGCTGACCAACTAAGTTTTTCTTCTTCTTTTATGCTTTCAATATTCTTCTTAATAGTGTTGCCCGTTTTAAAGAGAGAATTGCACTGGTCAACACCCTACGGTGGAGCACCAAGTAATAGTATCTTGTGATGTCATTGTATGTGAATAAATTATCTTTATAGTCCCCGGAATTGTAGTGGGCGTCGGGTAGGGTCTCACCGGCATGGCAAGTGAGTCCTCGTGCCAGCTCATTCGTCACCTTGTTGAGGTTGACTCGAGTTTGGTCCACATGTCCCATATGCACATGAAACCATCGGATTTCAGTATTGATAGGATTGACTTTGTTCATAAGTTTAATCACAGTTCCTGCGACATAGCCCTTGTCGAAGCTGTTATTTGCTGCTTTGGAGTCGCTATAGATGTATAGCCATTTTCTTTTCCTGATAGCTAAAGCAATCGCGGCTTGTTCCGCCACAGTGGAGTCTTTAGTGAGTGTAGTCAGGGCGTCCCGTACCTCTCCCTGGCTGTCGACCACCACAGCCGTGTTTTTGAGTATATCCTAGTAGAAGTCGGAAAACTCCATAGAGATGCTGGAATTTTTTATCGATGAACTCATGGCGGATCCACCAGAGTGCTTTTAACCGTGAAACAGCCCATAAAGCGAAGACGAGGAAGAAGATATCCGCGTGCATTTCTACTCGTTTCGAACGCACGGTCCTCGCGCTTGTGCATGTTCCTGCGTGCCGAAGCTTGAGTTACGACGTTCTACCGGGTTCTTAGAACATCGAGGCGCAAGCCAGCTAGTAATCGTCTCGGCTACAAGCCAACAGCGAGGTCTTGTTGCCAGGACTTCAGTCGCGGGACCTGCCGTGCAACCCGCAGAGGCCCGTAGCCCTATGGCTGAACTGAAAAAACGTAAGTTGGCGAACACAACTGGACGGGGCTCCATGACGTTTGACACAGTGGGCAATGAAGTGCAAATTATTGCTTTATAGGGTAAAGCCATGCATCTTACAACATGGCAGGTGTGACCGCCATCTCAGTAGGAGCACGGTAAAGCGATACCATTCGGCGAAGAAAGAATTGCATTCTGCCTCGCAAGCCTGCCTATTTAATTCGAGAGGCCAACGCAAAGCTTTGCGTTAGCGTTGCGCATGCGTCGTACGCTCGCCTATTGCGGGCTTCAACTGAGTGCTGAACGTCACTGCAACTTTCTTCGGGCAGGCACTGCTCAACGTGAGTCACGGTGTAAACCGTTTCATTAGAAAGTGTCAAAGTCTTCTGAAATACTATTGAAGATCAAATCACCAGTACTCATCTCGATTTGTTACTTCCACCGAGATTTTTAGTTTACAACTAACCTACCAAATATAATGATAGATCAACGTCACTTACTCTCGAAAAAGTCACCAGAACAGGCCATTTTTTTATTTGGAAGAGGGGGGGGGGGGCAAGCACAAGCTTCAACTTTGTCCGTAAGGCGTTGTGACAGCTTTCTTTCTAAACTTTTGATGTCATGTCCTTTGATGTCTCGTGCTCACGTCCGTGCGTCCATACATCCCTCCATACGTTCCCTGTCACAGTGCCAGCTGTGGTCTCTTCCCCTCTCACACTCTCAGACTTCACGTTATGACACAGCGTCTAGTTGGAGCATTCGAGTCAGTCGAATCAACGATCGAATGGGGCCAAATGGCTCCCATGCACACGCATCTCTCTCACTCACACTCCCTTAGCCACCCTGGGGCCGCCGGGGAGCGCCTGAAAATGCCTGCTGCGTCGACGGATTGTGTTTTGCTATTAAAAGGGCCCTTTAACGCTCAAAAACATAGGTGCTAACTGCATAATTCGTAGTGGTGCTTGCCAGAACTATTGCGAGCGGAAATGACGCCGGAACGTTGCCGCCACATCATTGGATGAATGTAACGTTAAATGTAATCAAGTCATTGCATCAAAATAAGGATCACTATTGGATTTCTTTTTAGGGGCGAAGGTCCTTATAGCGGCACCCGTTCGTACCTCGTAGTCGTAGTCGTAGTGTGTAACCAGTCTTACGCTTAGACCTCCAAGGTGGTGCCGGTGGGAGATTTCTCCTGTGCATTGTTGAACAATAAAAAAATTCGCAGCGTGCACACAAACTATAAGCCGACTTTTTCTGTCTCTCATTCCCCATTACCAGCCATTGGCATTTTCCAGTAGGAAACGTTAGAAGAAGTAGAAGTGTTAAAAGCCGACTTCTGCTGTCTCTCATTCCCAGTAGCAGCCATTGTTTACCTGGTAGTGCCTGGTGAGATTTCTCCTGTGCGTGAATAAACAATAAATTTTTTTGTTCAAAGCGCCGTTGATTGGTGAAATAAACCAACGAAAGACGCAAGATGTTTTCTAAAAGCAAAACGAAAAGACGCCAGATGTTAATAAAGCAAAACAAAAAGAAGACGCTAGCTGCCTAATGAAAGACGCCAGGTGTTTTCTAAAGCAATGGATTTATAATCAAAACCATATCGATACATGTTTGTAGTTGCCGATGCTCGTTGCCGTCTGTGTGTGCTCGTATGAATAAGGATGCCGAAACGCGGGCGCGCAGGGCAGCGGCAGCGCGCGCTCGCAGATAGTACCCTGAAGTGAGAACACACGAGGCATAAGCGCGCCGGGAAGCTGTGCGACGTTGCCACCAAGATTCTGCTGTACGGGAAGAAGAAGCCACATCAGCAAGGCAGCGTCGGCAAGATCCCGCCGTACGTGAACAAGAAGCTGCAGCGGCACGTCAGCGTCGGCAAGATCCTTCCGTACGAGAACGAGAGGCCACATCAGCAAGGCAGCGTCGGCAAGATCCTGCTGTACGGGAACAAGAAGCCACATCAGCAAGGCAGCGTCGGCAAGATCCCTCCGTACGTGAACAAGACGGTGCAGCGGCACGTCAGCGTCGGCCAGATCATTCGGTACGAGAATGAGAGGCCGCATCAGCAAGGCAGCGTAGGCAAGATCCCGCCGTACGTGAACAAGAAGCTGCAGCGGCACGTCAGCGTCGGAAAGATCCTGCTGTGCGGGAACAAGAAGCCACATCAGCAAGGCAGCGTCGGCAAGATCCCGCCGTACGTGAACAAGAAGCTGCAGCGGTACGTCAGCGTCGGCAAGATATTTCCGTACGGGAACGAGAGGCCGAGGCAGCAGGTCAACGTCGCGAAGCAGATCTTGAAAACTTTCGACAATGGGAAGTGGCGAGGAAGCGCGCAAATCGCCAGGTGAATTAACGGAAGGAAATTTCACGGTATTACTTGCAGGAGCTTCGCCCAATCTCATCATCATTCACCTCGTAGATCTGCCGTCAATTTTTTTAAAGACGATAGTCTTTCTTGGGGACCTTCGGCGCAAAAAATTTTGGTCTGTCTGTACATTTGTGGGTTTGTCTACTTTTTTTGCATCGGGTACTTGAAACCATGGAGTTTCCCGAAATACACTAGAGGGAATTCTGGCGCTAGTGTCTAAGGGAGCTGCAATGCACAGTGCTTCAGCGAGCATGGGAATGATAAGTAGTACACACACTTGTCTAAACTTCTCATTTCTGACCTGCTCTTGGCTTCGTGTGTGTTCGTATGGCATGAAGCTGTTTTCTCACGAAACAAAAATCAGCAAATGTTCAGCGATCGCGCTTCACCACCCTATTTTTTTCGATTTACCTTTCCAAATTGGGTTACGACGTTCAAAAGGGTTGAATTTTTCTTTCAAAACAAAATCAAAACACAGCAATAAATGAAGCCGCAAGTACGATTCGCCACCCGCAAATACGAAGACTAGGCAAATGTGTGTACTACCCATCATTCCCATTGTCGCTGAACGATCGCAGCGCCAGAGTGCCCTCTAGTTAATTTTGAGAAACTCTATGCTTGAAATGGCCGACCCCATCCGAAGCGCCCACCAATGTTTTCAAGCTTGAGCGTTCATGCTTGTGCAATTGTCAATTGAAAAGCAAATATTTCGCATTTCTGGGGCACCGTAACAACACGTATATGTTCTGCTTGTGCATCTTTTACTAAAAAAGGCATACATAAGTAGTTTTAGGGACCGTAGCCTTAATCACGCTGCGCTGACCATGCAACGCTTGCACGGAACGGGAAGTGTTTCCAACGATTTGCTAAGACGAGATGATGGTGACACCTACCGGTCGCCTTGCGTTCTACACCTTATCACCTCTGAGATGGGCGCGCACAACCATCTCAGAGCCACGCGCCTTGTTTTCTAAAAAAACTACCAAATGGCACTCATGTCTCACGTATGACGTGGCTTGATGCGCTCGTTCGCCTCCGCTGCACACTCGAGGCACTCTAACGCAGCGCCTCCAGAATGCCACTCACCGATTTTCTCGCGCTGAACATCAAATAAATGTGTTGTTCACTCTCTCCACACGCAAGACTATCGCCTTTCGACGAGATTTGCAAAAACATGCAGATATGAGGCAAACTGTTTGTTTAGCATGATTTTTTCCTCAAAGCGGAAGAGAATGAAGTTCTTCGAATTTCCAGCTTGGAAACTGCAAAGCTTGTCGAAGAATGCGCCTAACGCCACGGTTCTGAAGGAAACGCGTCGGGAACGCTCCAGGCGCCGTTGATTGATGAAAATAAATAAATAAAAGCGTGCCCCTATCGCTGCCGTTTTTGCAGCACTTATCTCTCAAACCTTCAGTGTACGCAACCAGCTTTAAAAACATGTCAAACTATGAGGCCGCGAAAAGTGTTTGGGGACACTTTTAAAGACGATAGCCTTTTATTGGGTACTTGACGCAAAAATTCTGATCGGTCTGTCTGTCACGCGAAACAGGTTGTCGTTTTAAGTTCTATTGTTTGCCTTTTATTCCAAAATTCAACTACATCTACAGCCCCCACCAATATTGCAATGGTTTCCGAGTTCCTACTTGCGCGTAGTATCGATTATAAATCAGGTTTTGCGTATATTTGAGGCAAAACATGAACACGTCAGTATACTGCGACGTGTTTATAGTATAAAAGACGTAAATACGTAATTCTAAGGATCTTAGCGTTTATTACAATGGGCTGACAATGCAACGCTTAGCATTAAAAGGGGGTGTTTCCTGCGCCTCGCTAGAATGTGCTAACATTTTAGTATACTCTAGCTTTGCTAATACGGTATGATGGTGGCACTTGCCCACTGCGAACATTGAGGCACCTTGACGTAGCGCCTCCAGGATCCGATTCACCGATTTTCTCGCACAGAACATCAAATAAATCTTTTATTCGCTCTCTCCAGATGCAAAGGCTATCGGCTTCGATGAAAGATGCAGTGAAACATGTGGAAATGGAGCCAATTATCACGGTTGTGTTCCGATACTACACAGCATGAAATATACAGTCTACGCTGACACCATAGAAGAGCCCATGTTTTTCGAAAAATTGAGCTTTTTCTTGCGCCCTCTACGTGACGTACGCTATGCTACTTAACGTTGAAGAGAGAAATCTAAGATGAAGAAATGTAACTGTTATTTATTTTGCCTTATTTTGTTTTTATATCTACAAAAAATTGAATTCTACTCCAATCGAACATCTGGAAACACATTTGCTTGTGTTCAAACGACCATACCAACGAGATTCGAGCTGTCTGAGCACTTCACTTAGCCTCCATCTTGTTTGGACAGAAAAGTACCCTGTATCGTTTTTGTCGACGATGCCTTTTTATTGCCCACTACTTTAGAATTGGAATGAAACATAAGATGGCCCCTGACAAGTTAGCTGTGTATTGAGCCGTCTACGGTGAACATTGGAACACACGTTATAACTTAGTGTCACGCCCAGCGTGCCCACTCATTGAAGAAGACGCGCGCATTGCGTCCCATTCTGACCAACCCCGTCTTAACAAGCGCAGGCTTTCGCTGAACACACTTCGGAATTCAAAAAACTTCTTCGATTTTTTGTTCAAAGTTCTTGTGATGCAGCTAGTGTGTGATCGACAAGAGGTTCTATCCTAACTACCACTTGATTACGCCATATTGTCAAATTCACCACCTTGTCAACTATGACTGGTCGAGAGCACTGCGGAGGCCTCTGTGGGGGGCTTAAAATGCTGTCATTACGACATGGGATTACTTGGCGCAGGGGCGCAGCAAGCGGAGCTATCCTAACAGCTCAAGGTTTCTTCGCGTAGCGTAAACTGAAACCTCGGTGGATATGAGCCAAGCAGTTCTTATTACAGCATGGCAATGCATGGTATAGAAATGTATACCATAGCAAAAGTGTGGGAGAGATATAGAGGGTGAGAAGGATAGAAGGAGAGAATGAATGCGTGGTTTTTGAAGGAGAGAAAAGGGCACCTGATTTCTGTTATCGTCGTGGGCGCTAAGCTCCCCTTCAAACCAGTTGAAGATAGACTTGGAATTCCTACCATTATTCAATTATTAAATTCAGCCGCATTCCCTTCAACCGTGAAATTATGCAAGTTGAAAAGAAAGTTATGCCTTAGAAGTTCGTGGAGCTGCGGCTGTGCGAAGCTCTTACCATGTCTCTGCAGCCTCGTTGGTGGAAGAAGAGGATGACGACTCGTCGGTGGCCGGCTCGCCATTCGACGGCGGAGGCTTTCTGGACAGTTTAGACTCCGTGGACGGTGCTACCGGCGATGGTCAAGAATTGTCATCAGCCACTGTCTCAGCTGTTGTGGAGGGTCACCCGTTTTTTCCGGGAGCAGAAGCGGCAGCAACTGCAGCAACGGAAGCGACCACTGCACCGGATGAGGTACAGAAAAGTTTGAAGAAACCTTGTGGAAATTTCGTTAGGCCGCGGAGGTTGTGATTGGACGCGCGTGTGGCGGCAATGGCCTTTGCAGCCGGCCACGTCTTGTTCTGCTTAGATTGAGCACTCGCAAAGCGTACGATTTCGGCTTTAGGTGATGTATGCCTGAGAAGAGTAGACCCGCATGGACGCTTATAAGCCTATCGAGCATGAACGCTTTGCCACGAAAATTATTCATACATGTCTAATCTTCTTACGCTGACTTCACTCAAAACGTCACCTACCCAATAGGTGTGGTTGTGGCAGTTTTCGCTGTGTAATTTTAGGAGCGACCTTTTCAAGACCCCTTTGATTCATAAACAGATGATATTGAGCAGAACAAAGAAGAGCGACTTGATAAACATGTAAATCGGGCTTCGTATGAATGCATGTTCGCTTGTCTTGTTCCTTCTTTATTGCTGTCCCTGTGTAGCTTACGTTTGCGGATAAACTTGCGTACTTTTCTTACGTAAATCTTTCATGCAGCCGCCCGACCTCAGCGTGGCAGGTCCGTCAATGAGCAGCGGAGAGCATCATGGCTATCAGCTGCGCAGGCGCATTACGCGGCCCCCGAACGCGTTCATGCTGTTCGCAATGGAGAACAGGCGATCTGTGGCTGCTGAGAACCCTAACGTACGTGCAGTTTCCTCTCTACTTCTCAAAGCATTCCCTTTCTGCAACAAAAAATTTCCACAAAACGTTTTCTATACATAACAAAAAACACCTACACAGTGTGAGCGTTTAGCTTAAAGCACTTGCGAGGCTCATTTGGGAGCTCGAATTATTTCTACAGCAATCGAGCCATTCCTCGCAAACATTGAGTTTCTCCAGCTGTTCGCTTAATTTTTATTGCTGTTATACTTCCCTTCTTAGCAACGCTGATTGGTCTAGTTGCCGACTACGAGGGTAATAGCTGCACAGAGCTCCAACGTGCGCGGCTCTTACGTCCAAATCCCGGAGATGAAGGTAAAACAGTAAAAAACACTTTGCTGATATATCGTTCCGTAAGTACGACGGTAGAAAAGAAGTGAAAAGGGGGAGTGGGAGGTAGCCTAGACATGCCAGCTTTATACTGATCGCAGTCAGGTCACATCACTACAGGGAAGCTTAGCAGGCCGCTCTTATCAACAACACGTGGCGCTATCGCATACATGACGGCGGAAACTTTTTTATTCGTTTAGCATTTGCTTTGTAGGCGTAATGCCTCGTATATACTTTAATGCAGTGCTCGTGGATCGGAACACCAAACTTAGCACTAAGCAATGCACTTACTTTCCGTTCCCACCATATTGGAATCACGTCATGTCGCCGTAATTTCGATGCAAACGCTTATATCACAGAAATGTCACCTTTGTAAGCCACGTTTGTAGTGCTGCAACGGGTTGTGGAAACGCATGCCACGTTTTTAGCGTGGCAAAAATGTGACAGGCAGCGGGTGCTGGCATTGCCGTAGAATGTAGTCACTATTCTAAAACCATTGATATCATGTTTCAGGGCTTGGGCACTGTACTCGCTTTCATACTTTCTTGTGGTTTTTTTTATAGGACAATGATAGAGCTTAAAGGTACACTAAAAAGAAACACTGAATTGATTTAAATTGATAAGTTGTACTGTGAGAACACTAACATCAATTATTTTATCATCATAACTTCACTAACAGTGGAGAAAATCAAGGTCAACGTTTCGTTTTTAAATTTAGCCCCAAAGCTTCCACGCATGACGCCACGAATTCCAAAGTACTATTTTAGCACCATTGGTTTCACAAACTTTTCTCAAACTTGGGGTGTTAAACCCTAAGAGGACAATCTACTTCATTTTCACTGAAGAGGATTTAGGTAGGCTCTTGTAAGCGTCGTCATTATATGTGACCTCACGGAGAATGGTGAGGAAACTTCGTCTAATAGACTTGTAGGTATACAGGCAAAGTGAAATACTCGGATATTAGGTTGAACTTTATTGAAGAAACTCGCGGCAGTTCTTGAGCTCGTATGAAGCTCCCGTACATACACTGGCTCACCATATCTTTACAACCTGATGGCTTCTTTAGGTGTGTTTTCATGTTTTTTGTCTCATTATTATGTCCTTTTGGCACGTGAAACCCTATAAAATTATTGTGCTTGTTTTCGACGCAGGAGGACAACCAGCGTGTGAGCACCCGACTGGGTAAATTGTGGCGTTCTCTCAGCGCGGCCGCTAAAGAATCTTATCGGCGCAAGGCGGCCGTAGCAGCAGCAATCCACCGAATCAAATATCCTGGTATAATTTAAATGCAAATGATTTGTGTCCGTACTGCGGACACTTTTGGCGTCTATCTGCGCATCTATCTATCAGCCGCCTACGTGTGGGTGCTCAACTTGGGGTGGCCCTGAATTGTTATGAAAAAGTTAGGTGGTTTGACGAATATGGCCCGCTGGTCGTAGCATGAACAGGGAACAGTTATTGTATACCAAGCTTAGCGGCTAGCGGTCTTGCACCGATAGCGGGATCAAAGTGCGCATGCACAGATGCGTACGTTGCTCGTACCAGTTACCGTACGCGCGTCATTTTTCATATTTAACGTTACCGTGTTAGCGTGCTGTACGCAGTGTACGTAAATAGGGCAGCGCTTACGGGCGCCCGCTTCGAAGTGATTATACGTAGTTCTTGAAAGGTAGACTTCGTGCGCAGCAAACGACTGCTTAAAATAACTGCGCTTGCCTACAGTTGGCTTCAATGACCAAATATTGCGGATATGCTAGTGTAATTTTTCAGATAGCTTCTTAATGTGAACGTCCCTACGCCTAAATAGAAAATCGGTGTAAACAAATGGGAAGCATAAATGTTTTAGCGTTTTGTGTGAGTTTTATATTTATTTACCTTTAATATTCCTAAAATTTTCTTGTAACTATACTTCGCACGGTGACACAGGCGAACATACAAGATCTCTCCTCTTTGTCATGTTCTTTACCTTGTCGACTGTTCGATAGATGGCACCACCATCCTAGCTAGGGCACGTAAACCGTGTAAACGCTATCCCGCTAAACTATAAGAAGCTGTCCGTAACGTACGGTTTCTGCACGGTAAGACTATTTCTTTAACCCTGCTATCGCGCTAACGGTAAGCTAAAATTGTCTAATTTCACACTTCCATCACGTACTCGTCAAACACCTTCTGACGCGGTGGCCATACTCGTGGGCGGGTATGTGCCACTGGTGGTGGTTATGCACCACAGGTGATTGACACTTTCTATGTACCCAGGAACAGCGACAACAACAAAGGTAATTCAAATGCGAGAGTATTAAAAAAAGTGACATCGGCAGCGTTGGCTGGATGAAAGCAAAAAATAAATGCTGTTGTCCCAGTACGGATCGAGTCCTACCAGTTTGCATGGCAATCAAGTATTCTACCACAGAGCAACGCCGGGTCTCTATAATAATTCATAAAAATGCGCTGTTTGGACGTCATGTGGGAGAAACGTCAGTTGTGCTTGTGGATCTGCAATTGTATAAACGCTATATATGTACTGCTACGATATAGCCATTTTGTAGCGTTAGCGGCAGTTGTGTTTAGGCACCATGTACTGTTGTTTTTAAGGGCGAAGCTCCTTAAGGCTGGGTCTGTCCATCCTTCGTGGTTGTCGTACGTAGCCACCAGAATGTGAGATGGGAGATGGTGGTACTTGGAATGTTCACTAGATGGACGCACGGACGAACACATAGACGGACGGACCGACAGACTAGCAGACGAGTGGACGGATGGACATACCCGAGGAGCGGGTATGTACCCCAGGAGATGCGAGATGTGAGATGGGGGTACTTGGAGTGTTCACTAGATGGACTGACAGACAGACTAGAAGATGGATGGACAGATGGACGGACGCGTGGACGTACGGACGGATGGACGCATGGACAGACGGACGTATGCGTGCAGGGACGCACGGATGGTCGCGCGGACGGACGGAATCACGGAAGGGCTGACGGACGCTTTGCCCCACTCATTATCATTCACTCTGTGGATATGCTGTGGAGTTTTTTTTAGCAGTGTCCAGGGCTACCATCCTCATGTACTAGTGTTACATATCAGCTTACCGCTTCTTGTGCTGCTAATACTCATGTTGGTGTTGACATTATGTCGCAAGTGCAAACAACTGGTTATATAAAACATGTGCGACTTTTCAACATATGTCTGTGCATACAACACTTCGCTTATACTTCGCGTCATTTCGTAACGTGTCACTCAATAACATATATTGCAAGACGGCCACCTTCCCTTCGCATGCTTCGCATAACGTCGATTCCCAAGTTGCATGGGATCTGCTGAATTTAACGGAAAATCAGTTTAGTAATGCAAGGTCAGTCAATGAAATTCCTGAACGGGGGTCACAATTCTATCTATCTATCTATCTATCTATCTATCTATCTATCTATCTATCTATCTATCTATCTATCTATCTATCTATCTATTTATTTACCTATCTATCTATTTATCTATTTTTCTATCAACTAAACATAAAAGTGAAAGTGATCACAAGGAGTAGAACCAAAATCGTGTCGCTCTGTCAAAGGCGTCTTTTGAAATCCCCACTTTGTACTTCTCGTCGGTATTATCCTGCCCACTGTCATCTGGACCTTTCAGATATGATGGTACTACTGTACCATTCACGCTGTGGGACATTACCGTTGCGTTTCAAAACATCCGTTTCAAACACTATCCGAGAAGTTGATACAATTTTGTGCGAGTTGCTCGGGGCGCGTACGATAACGTGATTGAATGGTTATAGTGGAAAATACATGTATGGTAGATTGAAATAGTGACATGCCAGCCACGAACTTGTGGTACATTTGTACGGTAAACGGTAAACTGACCCTGCAAAATGAGTCCACCTAAAGGATTTGACTGGGACAGTTGGTGAAGATGAGAGCTATCGTTATACATCAAAGGTATCCCCCTCACCAAGCGAGCGTTTTTGTATAGAATGCCAGCCAAATGCCGTTTCTATTGGAGAGCAGCAACTGCATCAATTGTTAAAACTCGTTCACACCTAGGTCTAGCACTGGTCGTGCGATAAAGGTAGTTGAAAAGCGACTGGTTGCAAATAGTCGCAAACGACCAACTCGGCCACAAGGTGACTGCTTTGGCTCATCCGCTCGCTCCTTGATTTTTCAGCCGGACGGCATCAGTTACAAAACTCTGAGCAAGTCCCATGAGCAGAAACATTACGTGAGCTTACTTTGCGGGGCACTGGCAGAGCGAGCTACATGGAGGTAGGAAAGCTATATGCGAGAAGTCATGAATTTTGTGTGACGACGATGCGTACAGGTCGCACTCAGGCGTGAACAATGATGGCCTTGAACCGCTTTTCATCGCCACTCGCAAACGGTCGCAGGTGTGAACGAGCCTTCAAGGCCGTGTCGCATCACTGACCATTACGCGCATTTCGTCACGCTGATCTGAAGAGCTTCGGCGCTGTGCTAATCCTTAGGCACTCTTTCAATGCTTGTGCATGCAGTCTCGTTTCAAAATCATACCACTTAGGTGACGTGAATCGCTCGAACGGCGTATACCACGCTACAGTGATTTCGTCAATGCACAGGCTACGTCTACAACCCACACGAGGCACACCGACGCAAGGAGCAGGCGCGCATAGCCAAGGCGATTGTCAGCAAAGTGAAGCAGGAGCCTTTGGAAGACCAGGAGCTGGAAGAACAGAGCCCCTCTGCATCCCTGGGTCCAAGTACTCCTGCATTGCAGAACCTACCTCGGCCTCCACAGTCACCTCCCCCGCTGCCACTCCAGCTCAGGCGGTGGGCAACCACTGCTACCCTGGCCAGCACTCAGGCCGACGGTCGGACAACGCCAACTAGCAAGTCGACGACTGCCGCACCATCCACCGCATCGGCTAGAACAGTTGCACTGCCATACTGCGTAAGTGCGTGTATTAAGGCATTAGACAGATAAGGACGTGTGAACGCCACTAAAATTTTATGCTGCCGCATTAACTTCGAATTCAAAGGTGGTGTTTCAAAAGCGAAGGAAAAAGCAAGAGGTCAGTCGGAACAGCACGGCCTTCGCGCGATGTATGATCGCTAATGACAATGCCATTGACCGGAACGAGATCCATACGGTAAAATCAACAATGCTGTCGCAGCAGCGGATAACTACTGTAAATCTACCCTAGCTAACAGTAAGCGAAATTGGCTTATTTACAACATTGGCTGTAAAGCAGCGTTGGCTTATGACAGTAATACGAGTTGAAACACAGTAGCCTAATTAGGTCAAAATTGTCACATTTTCTTTAGAAACAGTAAGGGGTAATTATTATTATTATTATTATTATTATTATTATTATTATTATTATTATTATTGTTGTTGTTGTTGTTGTTGTTGTTGTTGTTGCTGTTGTTGTTGTTGTTGTTGTTGTTGTTGTTGTTGTTGTTGTTGTTGTTGTTGTTGTTGTTGTTGTTGTTGTTGTTGTTGTTGTTGTTGTTGTTGTTGTTGTTGTTGTTGTTGAAGCAGGACCAGTAGTGGAAGAATGAGACAGGTCAATTAGCATGTCACTCAGCATAGGCCTTGAAGCGCGTCACTAGAGTGAATAATTAAATTTGCACCTCCGGTTTCAAGCTACGAGAAATCTGCCTAACCAGAAAAACTGAATGAACCGTTTTCAATCATTTCTCTTGCAATCAGGTAAGGTAACACAGCGTGTAAACCCGAAAGTGTTTAGTCGAATTAGCAAAGTGTTCTGTTCCTAAATGTTCTTCACAACTTGTGAACCAGTTTTGATGGTGATGTGCCCAGCATTCAGATGGCTGGAAACTAGTATTGCGAATAATAATAGCGTTGGGACGACTGTAGACAGCATGTCAAGATGGCTTCGCCTTAGTGAATTCCGCATTGCGGAGAAGTTAGATTGCAGCAATGCTAAGCAGCGCTTGCACAGGCCTCCGCTTTCGTGCACCCTTCGCATCAACGTGAACTTAAAAACACACTGAGAACACGTATGTGGTGCATGCGTCAACAGCCAGCATCTATTGTTTCCGTTTCTCTATCTATTTGTACCTGATCATAAGCTTGCGTATAATAGAGCTGACGAAAATGGTCAGGGAGAGAGGTGAGGAGCTTACCACAGAAGAGAGCGCCAAATCGGTCCCTTAACTTTACTCTATCGTCCCTGTCGCCGCTCTTGTGCAAGGTATGAAAATGCAGGTTTTAACAATGAAGCTTCTTTTTACGTTAATGACGGTCGGGAACCACTGACTTTGCTTACTCAGAGCTGTTTCAATTTTTATCCCCTGTGAACCGGGCATCGAATACAGGCCAGTGCGGGAATCATGTCTTCGTTTCATTCAAATAACGTAGCGATGTTTAGGAACTTAGTAACGTGTTTCACTCACGAGGACCTTTTAGTGGGTCATCTACAAGAAGAGAGTCGCTCGTGTGAGTGTCCGTGCCTTGCTCTGACTTTCTTCATTACGCGTTATCGCTGACCACCGGCTAATAAACGTGTAAAGAATAATCATAAGTAGCGTTTAAGGTTCCAAGACTACGATACATAATTACGAGAGACGCCGTAAGGGAGGGCTGCAGATGTTTCGACCATCTGGTGTTCTTTGCCGCATGCACTGAAATGGCACAGTACACGGGCCTCTACCATTTCACCTCCATGGAAATGCGACCCCTACGACTGGGATCGAACCCGCGACCTTCGGATCGGCAGCCGAGCTCCTAAACGACTACTCCACTACGGTGGACTCGTTTTTTTAGATTTTCGCATGTATTGCGAAGCTTCTTTTCGTCAAAATTGATAAAAAACAAGGAAGCGGAAAGCGGGGGGGGGGGAGGAGGCGATGATGCGGTGGAACGGCGGTAAAAGGTCCTCCCCCCCTCCCTCATTGAGCAACCCTGCACACGTTTGTGCACACAGCTGTCCCTAGTTTGACAAACTGTCTGAGTGCATATCAATTGATTGATTGATTGCTTAACTGGTTGATTGATTGAATGATTGATTGACTTATTGAATGATTATTGATACCGTGGTCATATTCAGCGATTACGCAGAGCTCCGCCACCGCCACTGCGTAGGGTTGGCACTGTCACCTCCTGTGAGCCGCCAACCACTTACCCACTAAACCAGCTGAGCTCACTGGCAGCCCTCAGCAGAGATGGCGCTGCTGTGCGTAAGTATTCACAACCATTTGCTGTAGGTTCCCAATTGGGTGTGGTAGCACAGCGTAGAATACCTTACCATTGTATTGCTTTTGTCAAGATCTTGTTGGTGATGTAGACGAAGGTAAGGAATTTGATCTTACTTTATCTACGTGGAACGTTGTTTAAACGTGACAGTATTTGACAGATCTTGATGTATTCGGCGATAAAGTTCAGCTAGCAAGGGCTGATTTCCGACCTTGTTGGTGCGACATGTGTAGGCTTGAAAGCGGAACGTCTATGACCGAATAAAATGCGACAGAACACACATACGATTTGATTGTATTCCTTCCTGTCATTTAGGCCTACAAATTATATGCCTAACATTGAAAACTCCGCCGTGTCTTCTTGCGTTGGCAATATATTTCTTTTTACATTAAAAAGACGAGCTCTAATATAATTTTTCCCGCGTCTTTTCATCTCATCCACAAGTGAACGGCCCTGGACTGCCTCAGTTCTTCGATGCAAGCGCCCGAACGATGGAATGGTTCTTTGACCAAACAGCCCAAACCGCTGCTGCTCACATGACAGTCGGAGTAGCCGCAGCGCGTGAGTTTACCATGATATTATTAGAGTGCCGTGATGACTCTAACGTCTAGCTTCATTGCCCTTCGCTCATTTTTATTCATACATGCCCTCTTTTCCCATGCCAAGTACAAGGTTTAAATTTTGGGGCGAACTCTGGCTAAGCCCTACTTTTCCTTCTTTCCTTTCTTTGTTTTTTTTTTGTTTTTTACTTTATTTCTTTTTTGTTTGCTTGCTTTCTTTCTTTCTTTCTTTGTATCTTTCTTTCCCGTGAAGAAAGTATGGTAAAATATTAACGATTTCAATTAGCCAGATTCCGCTAAGTTTTCGTGTCGAAGTCGCATTACAAAAGATGCGCCAATTACTGTCGAAAAATAGGAAAGGAATAATATGGCGTTCAAAATGAAAAACCGTTCCACATATCAAGCATACGGCATTGCGAATGACGTCTTTCAAAAAGCAGACACAGACGGGTGGGACAAACTAACGAATCACAATTTTTTCAAACTTGTAAACACATTTTCTCACATATACATACCCTGCCTCAAGTACGCTTAGACCCTGTCTTTTTTTACTTTCCTTTGAAGCAGCCTTGAGCATGCAGAGTTCACTGCGAAGTCTTCCGGGTACCCTTTTTTGATTTACCGGTCGCAATTCACTGAAGTCCAGTGTTATAGAAAATCACCGAAATAGTCACCTGGTAGAAGCGCAGTGCCAGAATGCAGCCCCCCCCCCCAGCATGCGTTCACGGTATACCTACCGACTAAGTTCCTTAGCGTGTTTCATGTCTGATTGAGCTGCGCCCGTTTTCAGCCTTTTGTGGGCTTGCACTCGCACACAGAATATGCGACGTGTCGGGTGGTATTATTGATGAACATGGCTAAAGGTGCGCCTTGTGTGTTCATTTGAACACAGGAGGCGTCTACTGCACGCCAGTAGCAGGCATTTATGCTGCGTCGTGGTAGAAGCAAGCGAATGGAACTAAGTCTTCCACGATGCAGCTGTGCTGTGCTGGCCAGTTATTGCGGCTGCTGCACCTCCAGCCCTGGCTCCACCACTGCCCTGTCTGCTGCCCGCGATCGTGGCTCCTGCAATGGTCGGACCCCACTTTGCCTTGCCAGGTCCACAGATGCAACTCCCCAGGCCGGAAGCAGCAGCCAGACCTGGTCCGATGCAGTTCTTCCACATGATGCAGGCGAGCTTTTTTACTCCTTGTCGCTGTTCTTCATGCTGGCCTGATCCTCGTTGCAATAAAATCCCATTATTCGATATATCACGTTATTGTAAAGCTCCGTCGGGCGATCACTCCCGGCAGTAAATGTACCTTGGATTTTAAATGGGTACGGCACCAATTTGATAAGCCTAGTTTACGTCGTCATACAAATCTCCAACATATCAAGACGACTTCGATCCGACGTGAAGCTCATAGATTGCTGATAACATTTTATTTTGACATTGAACTCAAATTTTGCTTGGCGCACTTACTGATATTGCCAAATTATGAAAGGGACTACAGGGAGTCCCAACCTGCTCCACTACTACATCGACACTAGCGTCACGTCAGACTACAGTACCAATACCGGTGATTAGAAACGCTCATACGGCGAGTTGTGATGACGTCATCTTGCGCGTCGCCGAGCGAGGCGACCGTAGATAAGTGACGATTTCTTGCCCACTTGCGGCTCTAGAAGCTCACTCTGCGTCATAACTTCACGCTAGAGTAGGAACGAAAACTAGGTTTTCTATATATGCTGCAATAATTTAGGGCGCAATCACTTTTTCTTGTGCAAATAATGTCTCCAATCTATTTAGATGCATACCGCTGTACATAAAGAAAAGCAATCTTGAAGCCTGCAATAAATGTCGCATTTTCCTGATTTTCACAGTAAGTTGGACACATTTTTTGACACACCCTGTGTAACTGTTTACTGATTAGTGCTTTATAATTGGTTTTAAGGTAAGAAATTTTCATTGGGAGACACCAGAACTGAGAGGAAACTATAGGCGCATTGATAGGGTTAGGGAATTTGCAGCTGCACGTCTAAACCGACATCACAGTCGATCCAAGTCGCCGAGTGTGATGCCCGTCTATAGATGGACACAAAATCACGATGACGATTGCTACAGGTCGTAAATTCTTACAGTCGTATCATCTGTGGCGCCATAATACAGCATAACGCCTTTCTTACCATACTACAAGCGATTTGCGTCCGAAAGTTTACATATGGCACCCTTCGCTGAGCAGCCGGAGCAGCACAGGAACACCGCCACTGCTACCAGGAGGGCACCGACTGGAACCACGATGCCGAATATGGCCAGTCGCCAACAACGAATCGCAGGTGAGACAATGGCTGCGTAAGCTGTTGTGTGGCTTATCTATTTATAATTAATTTGTATTCTACGTGCTAATCATCCTTGCGAAGTTGTCAGAATTCGCCACGGTACTTTGGTGGTTATTGTGTTCGACTGCTGACCCAAAAACAGAGCGGGGGTAGAGTCGCAATCGTAACGGCTGAGTTTTGACTGAGTCGAAACGCGAGACGGCTCGTGTGCTTAGGTTTAGGGGCGCATTGAAGACCTCCAGATGTCTAAAGTTTCTGGAGCCCTCCATTACTCTGTCGCTCATAATCATATCGTGGTTCTCGGACGGAAACAAAAACAACAAATAATTACCATGAGGTTTTTGAAAAATGGACATGGCTAGAGTGTCAATTTCCAAGAATTGTCCTGCTGAGGACCGCTTAACCTGACAGAACGTCTCGACAACACGACCCCTGCAATATATGTCGGCGGGACTGTTACAGATTGACGGCATCAACATTACGTAAACTCAATTACTGTCTTTTCACAACTGCAGAAAACACTCTGCGTGCAGGCAATGCTGGTCGAATAAGCAAGTATGGATGCGCCTAACAGAGTCAACGTGGCACTTTCGCAGTGATTTCACTTGGCGCTGCGCTGAAGTTTTTTTTTTATTGTGGCGTCAGATCGCGTTGCTTCATTGAAGGTGAAAGCGGACCGCTTAATTCTTATCGGCATAAAGAATTTCATTGGCGAAAGAGCGGAAATAATTGGGCTATGGGTGGGAACACCCAGCCTTTTCGGTGAACGCAAACATATTTACTTGAAGTCGAAGAAACTTTTTAGCGAGCCCAAAGTTGAAGACGGCCAGTGTTTATGTTGACGGGTCTCCTCGAAAGGCCCTATAGTCCTTTTGCGCTGCGTTGCTACACTGCTACAGGCAAGGCCTTATCAGTTTTTCAGCTAAGTACGCTGCAACCTTTGCCGCCGATTTGATGTATCCCAGTGAGTTTTGTTTTGCCATCAGAAGCTGAATACGCATTCAGCGTCTCGCGAGCGGTGAGCGGCGCGTGGCAGAGTGCAGCGCCCGTTCGTGCTCTTACATAAAGGAACAATTACTGTGCTGGTGTGTCTTGATGTAAGGCAAATCGTACCTTCTATTGTACATTCACCGATCCATGTTATCAGGTTTCTAATGATTAAGTTAGTGTGCTTCCGGACACTCCGTTGTTCGTGTTGGCAGTAGATGATATTGAAAGCAGGTATGTGCACGCCCACTACGCACGCTACGAATGCACCGTGACGGACATGCCGTATATACGCACGAACATACATGCATGCTACGCGCACGCGTTTGTGTGTGCACATATGCCAAATTAAAAAAAATCAGGAGGAACGACTATAGCAGCTTGATTGGAGAATGAGTAGAACTACGGCTTGCACAGAAAACAAGCATATGAGAAAAATACAGTCACACGTGTAACGCAACAAAGTTCCTAAAGCGTTTGCTTATATAAACGACTCCGCGCTTATAGAAGGCCGGATATTGATAAAAATTCACACAAGCTAAATAATGGTTTACTCACCGAGCAGAATTAAGTCATCGCAAGCGTCGTAATTAGAACAAACTACTGTAGTGGCTATCACCTTCTTCCCAATGCTCAAGTTTCCGGTTTGCACCGTTCTTCGTCTTGCGCGTCTGCAGGCGTAAGGAAGAGACAGAACGATACGTTGCCATCTTTCCCTCACGATGCCACGCATTGCGAAAAACTGCAATGCTCTCTGAACAGCGCTTTCTACTTTTTCAGGCTTGCACGTGCGGCATGGCAGAAAGACAGGAACTATGCGGCCGCGTCTCAACACGTGCAACGTGGTCACAACTCCTTTAACGGTTTTCCCAGGTATAGCGCCGTTCACAGACATGGCCGCTAGGTGGCGAGCTCTCAGTTGGACTCGCGAATAGCAGCCTGAAACTCGTACTGAGCACTCGCAGAAGCGTTTTCGATCACCTGCATTTCTGAAGTCACTATATCACCAAGACGACCTTAAAACTTCTGTAGCGTTAAGAAGGAAGACTGAAAGACTAGCACGTTGATACATATGCATCAGTACAATCTAAAGCACAAACTCATATAATGACAAACGAGGAAGTGACACAAGTTATGGTGTCGCTTTTTTCTCGTACTTTTCCCAATTTAGCGCTTAAAGTTAGAAGTATGCTTAAGAAGAGCATCAATCCATAATAATACGTTCACACCATGTTTCAAATCAAATTGCTACTTTTTAACTGTGATTGCGGCATATGAACGTAGACATCGAGCCTCTCGCACTGCTACACTGTACCACACGTTCACGGTGCCAGCGCATGGACGACTTGACAACACTAAATCTTATTGATCATCTTTCTTCGCAGGTCAGGAAATCTTAACTGCTGCAAGAAGCAGGCAGACATCCGACTACAACAGCGCTTATGTGCTTGACTTCAGCGCATGATATTTCCCGTACAAATCGCAGCTTCAACTGCGATACTGGAGATAAGCCGATCGAGCTTTACAGCAAAATGACGTCAATGTATCTGTATAGTTCACGATTGATACGTGGGGTTTCACGCCCCAAAATCACCATATGCATAAAAAAAAGATGTCACAGTGAAGGGCTTCGGAAATTTCGACCAACTGGTGTTCGTGCACCCAAATTGAGCACATGGGCCAGCAGCATTTTCACTTCCATCGAAAATGCAGCCGCCGCAGCCGGGATTCAATACCGTGACCTGCGGGTCAGCAGGCGAGTACCTTAGCAACTAGACCACCGCGGCAGGTCTCTGTATTGTTCAGGTTATGCTCGTTTAAAACGGCCGAACAAGCTGGCATGTCACGAGACCACTTGGTCGCCCATACGGATTCTGAACAAAGGCGTTCTTCACCACAGGGAAGCACTAGCGTAGTAATATCTGGGGGTTTATGTACCAAAACCACGGTGCCATTGTAAGGGACACCGTGGCGCATAGCTCCAGAAATATCGACCATCTAGTGTATTCTTGCCCTAACGTGGCACATGATTTCGCCTCCACCCAAACACGAATGCCACGGCTGAGATCTAATCCGAATCCTTCGGGTGATCAGATGAGTACCGCGAGCAGTGAACCACCGTGCCGAACTCGACTGCAGGGCTAAATGAGCATGTGGCTTGGGGTATTGGATTTGGATGCACCAAGCAACGAGTGACGCATGCTGACCTCTTTCAGGGTCCCGTCGGAGGTTCACTGAAGCTGCCACTTCCAGCGCTGTGGAAGCAACGCTCTGCTCACCGGTGACGGCCCAGGCCACGCAGCACCAGGATATGGGCGGACCCTTCCAGCCATGCGAACTCGCGGTCTCCCATGTGATTACCTCCCTCCCCTATGCCTACTCGACGCAGGTTTGCTGCACGGGTACTGGTGCGCAGCCCTGCAACGCGTTGCGCGGCCCGTACTCGGGCCGTGGAGGTGGTCCCATCTTGACGGAAACGCCACCGTCATTTCAAGAGCCCGAAACCAGCGGTTCAAACCAACCACCCCGTAGCGGGCGTGCTGTTGACCGGTAAGTTTTCTTTACATCATACTGTCTATATTATCACCTGGAGTGCGGTTTCTACGAATTTCCTGCTTTCCTGACCTTGAAATTGAACTTGGAAAAATTCGGGGGGAGAAGCAAAGGAGCTTGAGCAGATAAGGCTGGATATCGTATGCAGAATGAAGCTGAAAAAAAAATGGTGTGCCTGCATGTGTGGCGGATGATTAGGCGGTGTCATAAAATTTAGAGCCCTGAAGGCATTTCCCGGAATTCACTGGCACAAGACAGGGTAAATGAATATACATGTGATGATGATGCATTCAAATTGCTAGTCCCCTCTCGTGCTTTTCATTACCTGCACTTGTTCGAAGAAAAAAGAAGAAAGTTTCGCTTCTTTTATCGTCTAGTCAGTCAGCTGCTCAGAAACTCATAAAAACTAGCTACAGAAATGTGATATTATTAGTAATCAACCACGCAATATGGGTGGTGGACGACCCTTGATCGTATCGAGTTAGATGAGATAAAAATATGTTGAGGCTAAGGGTGTTATAAAGCTGCTTCTAAGTAGCTGGAAACAATTCAACCAATAAAATTAGAACATTCGTTCACTTTTATACAAAAGAAGAAGATACAACCATTAGCAACAGTATTTATAAAGAGCACGAGTGGTAATATCGTCGCTCACGCATTTAGTGTGCCTGTTATGCGCTAAATAAATCATCTCAAAGTGGTACGAGGTTCAACCTTAACCTTCATACTTCCCAAAGATATGCCCAGACATACCTTACTATGCATTGATGGTCGAAAAAAACACACAGGACAGTTGACCTCCACCTTGAAAAGTAGATCGCGATAGGTTCATAGGCCACGTGTACATTGCCTTCTTAACTGCCAACCTTCTTCGGTTCTCAGTGCAAGCCTTAAACATGCCATGAGAAAACGAATGACTGTGCGCGGAAAATCGGCCGTTTAAAAGTATCGTTGAATGCCTACGCGTCCGTAGAGCAACACGTGAACCCTTCGGAGCTGTTCACTTTGTTAATGGTTCTGCTGTGGACCTCCACCTTGATAAGTAAGTCGCGAAGGGTTCATAGGGCTTCGTTTACATCGCTTTCTCAACTGCAAACATTCTTTGTTCTCGGTGCAAACCTTGACCGTGCCGTAAGAAAACTAATGACTGTGCACTGAAAATAAGCCGTTAAAAAGTATCGTTTAAAGCCTATACGCGTCCGTTGGGCAACACGTGAACCCTTCCCTTTGTTTATCGCTCTGCTGTTGATGATTAACTGTGTCTACCCATTTTGTAATGTTCCGGCCTTTAGAACACCCACTATTTGCTCAATCCACAACTTTTGATGGCTGACGTGATTTTACGCTTCTTCCACGAAATATATATGATATGTCAACTCCTTTAATCTGCACGAAATTCATGTTCATTTTTTTAAACAGTTTCAACATATATCGTGACTTTATGGTAGCTAGGGTTCAATCTACATGTTCCTCGGACTTGGAATGTTTAATTTATTCTATTTTATTTGCATCTTTTCATTTTTCTGTCGCGCACAAGATAATTTTTCGCTCACCACCAATGACGACAACGACGACATATCTGCGAAACGAGCTCTCTGACGCAGTCACGGTAAAAAAAAACAGACCTAGAATAACTTCCCACCTCCATGACAACTTGCAGGCACCACCCTCGACTCATGGTTCAGCAGCAGCAACAGCAACCCGTACAGCGACAGCAGCTCTCAGTTGGACAGCAGCAGCCATCGCGGGGAGGGTCCTCAGGTTCGCAAATCGGCCTTGCCCTGGATATGACTCACCAATCCATAGCTCAACTGCAGCAGCCGCACTCATCTATGACAACAATCTAGGCTGATCCTGAAGGAACGCAGCAGTTTTGACGTGCATTGTAGCCGCATGATATGCAGATGCACAAAAATAAAAATACCGCCTTGCATCCAGGCATTTATGGCACAGCTGCGGAAGTTTTAAGCGATGTCTTTTAGTGTGGGTGATCCCAGTTCCAACTCTTTGTTTACGGTTCCATCTTCTGGATGTTCATGCGTGCAGCGATGTGCTGAGAATAAAGCCCAGAAAAGACCCGTGGTTCCTGCAGCACGGCCTTCAAATTAATTGCCTCTAGAAAAACCTGATTCATAGTCTCCAAACAAGGTTTGTTCCTGAAGCCCGCGTTTAGACAACACGTCTTTGTCAGTACCGCAATCGTTTTCTTTACTTATTTATGAGCGTCTATCTCTCAACATTTCTGCTAAAAATAAAGATTTGCTACATATAATAAAGACTGCCTGGGTCAAGCTGGGGCTACAGCGCCATTCCTTGCTCGACGACTCTTCAAGCCTTCATATCGGCTGGAACTTGTTTTCCCTAGTTTTTATTTAGGGATAGTAAACAGTGGCGTAGTTACAGGGTGGCACACCGGGCCGGCGCGTGCCCCTTCCCCTCTTTTCTACTCCAGAAACATTTGTATTCTTGTAAAAAAATCTCGAGTGTGTGTTCGGGGTTTGGGACAGGCTGACGCTTACATTGACATGAGATCTTGTCCTATATTCGGTAATTTACCCCTACAGGTGCCACTACACGCGATGGAGGCGGACCCGGGGTGTGTGTTGCCATAGAGGTTCCGAAAATAACTAGAGGGGACTCTGGCGGTGCGATCGTTCACCGACCATGGGAATGATGGGAAGTACAAACATTTGCCTAGTCTTCGTACTTGCGGGCGGTGAATCATACTTGTGGCTTCGTTTATTGCTGTGTTTCAATTTTGTTTTGAAAGAAAGATTCAACCCTTCTGAACTCTGTGGCCGTATTTTGAAAGGCAACTTTTAAAAAATAAGGTTGTTAAGTGCCAGCGCTGAACATTTCCTCATTTTTGTTTCGTAGGAAAACAGCTTCAAGGCACACGAACACACACGGAGCCAAAAGCAGTCCCGAAGTACGAAGATTAGACAAATGTGTGTACTACCCATCCTTCCCATGCTCGCTGAGGCGCCGTGCGTTGCAGCTTCAATAGACACTAGCGCCAGAGTTCCTTCTAGTGTATATTAGGAAACTCTATGCGTGTTGCAGGCATGATTAAGCTCGCAACTGGAACGCACTCGTATGCTGCAGTAAGCCAACACCAGACATATGATCACTGCACGCAAACAGTGGGCGGCGGCAGGATTGAAAAATAGCAATATATGTGGTGGATGACATCACCCTTTGGGCCGGAAGGGGTTCCCCATCAGAAATACAACACACGCTGCAATCGGCCATTGATACGACTTCTCGATACGTACCTTGAAGAAAGAGGATTCACTCTTTCCAGTGCCAAATCTGAGTTTATCATCGTAACAAATGGGAAGCTTACAAACGCTCAGGAAGACCGGCAACTGGTTACACTATCCATACAAAATGACCCTATTCCCAGGAAGCCCTGCATCAAAGTGCTAGGCTTCTGGTTGCAAGATGACGGCAAGTCAAAGGAGTGGCTCCGACATACAGTACAACAGTTGCAGCAAGTACACCGTCTTTTGAAACGCACAACACGAAAGTTGAGAGGCATCAAAGAACACCAACTCAGGCGCATGACCCTAGCTTTAGCCATTCCCCGCGTAATGTATCAATATTCATATATTGACATCACCAAGACCCAAAAATCGAAGCTCGAGACCCTGCTTCGTCAGATTTCTTGCACGATACCGGGTACCCCTCACTATGCAGTCTGATAGGGTTTAAGGAACTGCGATCCTACCAAAACTCGAAGAGTTGGCCCAAATTCACCGTGAAGCACAATTCACGCGCCTCAAACATTCCGCACAAGGATACGCCCTGCTTCGTGAATTAGGCTACGACATATCTGCACCTGTCGCATTTGAAGCGACCCGGCCCCCTTGGGCGACGCTCCATCAGATCACCGTCGAACCAGTTCCGCGGCACATGAATCGAGATAACTAAACAGGACGACATAAATCACGAGTACAACATTTTCAAGAAACCACAGGAGAGAGGATCTTGTACACGTATGCATCTCCGTCTCATACCGGCGAGGGCTTTCGAACGGGAATAGCTTCCGATGGACTACCACTGTCATGGGGCTTCCGCTACAATATTAGTACGTAATGCATTGCAGAAATCACGGCCATAGTAGAAGCAGTTGCCATGTTCAATCCAAATGCCCATAATTTACTGATACGCGCAGATAGCCAAGCTGCCTGTCGAGCCCTCGCGACAGGTGACATTCCAGACGCGCATTACAACAAACTTATGAAGCACTTAGCTGACCACCCTTCGTTACGTGTTTGTATACAGTGGATACTGGTCACTCGGGGATCAGAGGGAATGAAGTGGCACACGCCATGTCCTGCGTGAATCTCCCAGGCCCTTCTCTGTGGTGGCGGCATTCACTGAAACGCACCGAATTACTTGCTATGCCACGTTTAGAGAGGCGCAAACGATTAGATGAGATGTTCGCAGGGATGATCGCAGGGTTTATCCCGATCCTCCTAATTTCATGACGAGACGCGAGGCATCCCTGATAAGGCGTGCCCAAACTCACTCTTTAATGACACCACACATTCAACACTACATACAAGGAAAATACGGATCATCTGCTTGCATGACATGTGGTAGCTTCCCGGATAATGCTCACGTTCTGTGGGATTGTCCGGGTGGTCGCGCAGCCTTGGCTGAGAGCCTCAAGCACATACCTATAAACCTAATACCTGCGACCCTGGAGGAGTGGCTGGCGGACTCCTCGCCAGACATCATGAAGACACTGCTCCAGCATTTGCAACTTCTAGAACTGCCTGATGGATAGGTTTTTTTTTAGTTGGCCCGGACCGGATTTTTTTATTTTTAAATAAATTTGTTCTCTATGTCTAGACTTTCTTATAGACTATCTTATCTTAGACATGTGGGCACCATCACCTTTAGCTGTAGAGGAGCAGGAGCATACAACTTTATTAAAAGAAAGAAATTTCATGGGTTTCGAGCTAGCCGATTGTCTGCGGCGACCTCTTGTGCCCACGCAATCACTGCTTTCAGCAGTTTTTTGTCGGGGGACCGTATTAAGGTCTCCCATGTCGTTTCGGAGGGAGCTGGCAGAAACTCTCTGGGTGGGGGAAGGCCCTCGCATTCCCAGAGGATGCGACTTTGGTTTTCTATGACATTTTTGTCACAATTTTTGCATGTTGAGTCAACCTCTCCACCTGTGAATATCGCTAAGCGGTGAGGAGTGGTTAGGCTGTTCGTTTGATTTCCGAGGAGGATAGTGGTCTGCGCTCTTGCGAGGTTGCTGTGTGGTATGGGATATAATCTCCTGTCATCTTTATACATATTCGTAAGTTTGTTATAGGAGGTCGCTGCCTCTCCTATCGGGGAGCCCGATTCCAATGAAAGCGCGACCCCGTTCACTAACCCTCTGGCCACTTTATCCGCTTCCTCGTTACCGAGTGTGATGTGAATTATTATGCAATGAAACAACGGATGCTCTAATTCTGCCGTTTTCGTATGCATCAACACGGAGGCACTGAAACCCCTCTGTAAAAGTCTGTAGACCGCAAGCGAAGGCCATCTATCTGTGGCCATGCGCTTCCAAGTGTAGCGCCTCCTCAATTTTATCAATGTCAGCCAGATGCGCCCGATTCAGCCATTCACCGCCCTCTCAATTAACCCTTTCCTGCTCTCACCCATCGTCTAGCCTTCACATGTGCTTTGCGGTCATGGGGAAGAGAGCACGTCATGCAGTGCCTCACGACGGGATTGATATAGCGTGGTTTTTCGTTCAGTTGTGTACAGATTTGTGGGATGGTGTCTTGCATTCCTCGTGACCACAATGTTGGGGATAGCGCTGGCTCTGTAAGGGATGAGATGTTTTCACGTAGTGGGTCATGGTTCATTGCGCTACGCGGGCAACCAATAGGGACGCGTCACAATGACGCCGTGACGCGATCCCATTGCTCAGCTCAGCTCCGTACGCGTCACGGTGACGCCGTGTACGGCGCTGAGCTCCACACCACGCACACGCAAATACCAGCATCACGTGTCACCAGTCGCAAGCAAGCTCTCTACTCTTCAAAAACTTCAAGAGTAGCCGTCACACTGCGTGCTTTCTTGATAGCCTGCAGCACTTCCTTAAAATTGTAGTGTTTTAATCATGCACATGAATTTACGTAAATCCACGCTTTGAATAAATTGCGTTTTTGTCGACGCATAATGCTTGCTCTCCTGCCTTATGTTTTACCAGCAGGTCGTAGGATCGAATCCCAGCCACGGTGGTCGCATTTTCGATTAAAGCTAAAATGCTTAATTAAGGCCCGCGTGCTTTGATTTAGTTCGGCGTTGAAGAACTCCAGAAAGTCGAATATTCCGGGGCCCTCCACTACGGCATCTCTCACATTCATATAGTGGTTTAGGGACGATAAACTCAAACAACTGTTCTCATTGTGTTTTTTCTTCACGAAGGATTGCGTCATTACGCTAACCTTAGCATGAACCAACCAGTCTAACATATTTTATTACGACACTTAAGATGACCGAATTCGATCTCCATAATGCAAAACTGACTTTTTTTAGTAGAATCTCTCCGAACAAATTTCGATACTCTGGATAGCGAGGACGTCGAGTTTTATAATGCGCCGTCCACTTTGCCAAGGTAAAAAGGACCTTTGTCACGAATAGTTACAGCCTACACAATTGGCCGAAATCTTTGCAAATGAGCAGATAATGTTTTATTTCACAATACCGGTAGTCATCCTGAAGTCGTGCAAGTGCAAGACGTATAGATGGGTGCTTTTTAACGTCATCATGCTTCCATGAAAAATTCAACCAAGGAGTTGACTAAACTTCAGCTTCATCATTTGTTGTGAGGAGCTTTTCATACTGTGACATGCACTTTCGTGATCCTTCACAAGTTCTCAATGTAACCTAGAAAGAAAGCACAATTTTCTTACTAGAAATTTGTCTTAGCTACAGTGACGCAATTCATTGGGCACTTGCTGCCCCAGTCACAACAGAACTTTGATTAACAGTGTTGAGAAATATGTGCGCCGTGAAAGAAAACAAAGAAACATAAAACTAACATTGAATAAGGCACGAGCAGCAATTTTTATGGCAGACTTATTTTGGAGTTTATTATTATGCTTTCCTAAACACCCATGAATATCTTCCTTATAACATCAGGCAACGCTGTGTATGTTACAAATGTTTTTTTATTTCACATTTTACACCCATTTGAACAAACGTGAGCGCCCAACGCATTTGACACATGTTTATACTGGATAAACCAGACTGTGCGACTGCACCACGTTACTGCGTGATACACTTGATACGTTCACCACGTTAGCTAGAGCAAATCTCATGCCATACTTTTACATCTCACAGTATAGCAGTTGCTTTAGTGGTCTAAACCTTGCTGTTGAAGAACGAATGGAGTGGCATGATTTCATGTTCAGGGGTCACGACGCATTGCTGCACACGCCACCTAACCACGTGCCGAAGTCCTCAGGAGAAGACCAGAAGTCGCACCGTGCTAAAGTGTGTTAAGTGCGAATCGCTTAAGGGGACCAGTCTCTCGTATGCTGTCGGCCACCGAATCGGCCACCGAACCGTGGCCGATTCGGTGGCCGTCTCCACCTCCGAGAGCGCGGCGTTGACATTATCAACACAAGAAAAACAACCGGAGTGGTCGTGGCGTGATCGCCTGACACCATTCAACGACATTACACAACTGTACAGACGAAACAGACGCAAATACTCACCACCACACAAAAAATTGAAGACAGGCCGCAACTCCGAGATAATTGCAAACAAATACGTACCCCAGCCCTGCGATCCTACGCCTGTGTTATTCAGGCCCGACGGACGCTTGTAAAGTGAGCGGGGAAAGCGCCACATCGCGGCACATTCTTTCGGGGTGTGCCGGAGAAGCTAATACCGCTGCCGCCGCTCCCTTCGCGCGCGACGCATGTCAGGCAGGCACAAACTCTGATACAATCACTCTCCTCCATATCCTCTCCAAAGTGTCCCGCCATTCTCTCCCAAGTATCCATAAGGCTTTTTTTTATCCTCTCCACAACGTTCGCGGTGCGGCCACTGTCCCTATACCACGCCTCGCGTCACCTTCCTATCAAGAGTGCTATGTAACTCTGATAACACGTACGATGTTCGTGGTGACCCGAAAGGCGGGTGAGGAGGGTGCGTGGCACGGCGGCTTGGTTAAAAGAGTGGCGATACTTTCCTAAAAATATCCAGGGACTTAAGGGCCATCCGGCAAGCCTAAGACGCCGCCCGGGTCCAAGGACTTCAAGCGGTCCCCTGAGGCACCACCGTCATGATCGACGAAGGGGGAAATTACAGAGGTTCTCTCTTCGCCCACCTCGCACGAACGAAATTACCAAATTTAAAATAAAGTTTATTCATTCACTTGTTGAACAGCACTTGTACCACCTACTTACTAGTGTTTTCGTGTCTTTTTTTTTTTTTGGGGGGGGGGGGGTGCTGATCTTGATGAGTTTGTACCAAGTAGCCCAATTTGCTACTTGCCCCGTCACGGTGGTTTAGTGACTAAGGTACTCGGCTGCTGAACCACAGGTGGCGGGATAAAATCCCGGTGGTGGCGGCTGCATTTCCGATGGAGGCGGAAATGTTGTAGGCCCGTGTGCTCAGATTTTGGTGCACGTTGAAGAACCCCAGGTGGTCCGAATTCCCGGGTCCACTACACGTCTCTCATATTCATATGGTGGTTTTGAGACGTTAAACCCTACATACCATCCTCATCAATTTGCTACTTTACTCTAGCATTGCAACCATGAACTAAGCAACAACCGAGCCTCATTCAAAATGTTTGTAGAGATATATTTCAAGTGGACGAACCCCTCGTCCCAAACGGTTTGGGCACAGTCTAGCAAGGACGAGCTGGGCTCATTCAAAACTATTACGGGGTTAAGAAAGCTATCTAGAAATGCGATACCACGACCTAACAGTGATTACTTCGGCTAGCTAGTCGTTGTGTCATTATCACTGGTGGCACAAAAATAGACACCTGTTAAAGAGAGAGGCACCAGCCTCGTTCTAGCACCTGTCCTTTTTGTTTATAGGCAGTATTTCTTCTGCTAGTAAGTAACAAAGTAGTCCTTCATATAAAGGGAATAGTTGTTACAAGAAGTGTAACTCAGATGTGTAGGCAAAACAACGGTTCCAAATAAGATGAAAAGCCACTTCATTATACATCCTCTTCTTTCAGTCTTCGCCGCAGCGTAGCGCCGTCCACACACGCTCGCTTGCAGGCTTCGTCAGAGGAGAACCGGTTGGAGCCGACGAGGCAGCGTTGCGTCAGCAGAGTCGCCGCCGACGCGCGGACGCATCGCACGTGACCGTCAGCGCCGGGCGACACGTCGGCAAAGAACGGGAACCGCAGGACATCGGAGTCACACGTGACTCCGTCTCCGGGTCCCCTACACTTTCCCTGGCGATCGCTATCACCCAGAAGCTGGGGCGATGAGCAGCGATCCACACATTCGTCCATGCTTCCGAAGATGTCGCTGTCGTCGGAGCTTGGGCATCGGCCCTTGGGAAAGTCCCACGGCCTACATCGCTGACCATCGAAAACCCACCAACTGGACTTGACATCTTGTCTATTCGAAAGAAAAAATATGCACAGAAGCAAAGAAGGTGCCAACTGGTGAACTTGTGAAGACAGGTGAACACAGCACATAATATTTAGCACAAAATATATGCATGCGCGAGAAGGCTGTCCTTTGTTTTCCTCATCTAATGCACAAAAGCGCTCGAAAACAGTTTGTCCACATCACATGTTCGGGCACTGGGAAACGCCTTGCTGTGGCCATCGCAGTAGCTCAGCGCAGTGAAGCAAGTGTTCAGGAATCGTACGGCCGTACTACCGAACGCGTTGCCGTCGACCGCTCGCCCACATTAAAATAGCGGCGGGGTCAAAATGCACAGTGTTGCCAGAGCACAAAGCAATTTCGCATATGGTCCATTCCAAAGATCATCATGAAGCCTTTGCAGGAGGGGCCATACAAGCAGCGCACGAAGCTATAACAGAAAAATGACAATCAGGCCCATGAGAAAAACAAAGGCAAAGAATGCAAGACTGAGTACGATAATTGAAATCATGGAACAGATGTTTATATTTCGTGTTCTAAGTCATTCGTATCGAAAACAGAGGAGGATGGAGCAATTCAACCTTACCGACTCGTAGGAGGAAAGTTCTCCTTGATTACTTGCATTAAATAGTCAGTAGACAATCAGAGCCCATCCTTGTGATTTCTTTATTTAATGTTGGCAGTCTTATCACATTCAGTAACATTTTAGCACCTGTACAGTGAAGTGCCTCTTTTAAACACCCAATTATGCAGTACACCCTCCCAAAGAAGTAATTTTAGCCCCGCCGCAGTGGTCTAGTGCCAAAGGTACTCGGCTGCTGACCCACAGGTCACGGGATCGAATCCCGGCTGCGGCGGCTGCATTTCCGATGGAGGCGGAGATGATGTAGGCCCGTGTGGTCAGGTTTGGGTGCACGTTAAGAAACCCAGGTGGTCGAAATTTCCGGAGCCCTCTACTACAGTATCTCACATAATCATATGATGGTTTTGGGACGTTACCAATCAATCAATCAAAAAAGTAATTTTGAATAATACATGTCTAAAACACGTCTTCTGCAACGATGTAGAGGTAAGTACGAATGATCCTGACATCGAACGGTGTTATACACCACTTCGCTGTGTGCAGCTTGAATGCTATAGAATTCATAACAACCATATCATTTTTTTTTGTTTCCGCTTTCGCGACTATTTTCCTTCATCGCAAATTGTGCATGTAACGCTAGATGAGGCCAAAAAGAATCCACCAAGTTGTTTGTTAACTGGCAGTGGTGGGTTATCGGCTCTCTTTGGTAATTTTGTACTAAGGCACGCACCTGTTACACCAGGAGAATAGGGTCTTCTCGAAGCAGGCATCTGATGTCACGTGGGTGTGGACACATTTCTTCTCGCACTCACTGCGCGAGGTGAACCTGTTCGGTGAGTGATTGCAGACGTGCACGTCGTCCACCAGAGTGCGCACACACGAACGCGTCGTGTGGCGGTAGTAGGCCTCGTGCAGGAACGTCAAACAATACGTGTAGAAGGCCAGGCCACACTTGTGCTTTGTCTGCGAAAGGTACAAGACAACGTTTTTTTTTGTTCGAGTATTCTTTTCGCTCCTGCTAGAATGAGACCGATGTTTACGAAGCATCCACAAACAAAGTTTATTGGGAACACCTAATGCAACACAACAATCGATACAATTTAGGGTTCGACCATCGATCTGGGGCTCTTTAACGTGCACCAACATCGCACAGTACACCAATTATTACTACTTTGTCTCCATCAAATGTCACCATCTTAGCCTGGATCAAACCTGCAACATTCGGGTCCGTAGCCGAGCACTGTAACCACTTGCGGTGCACGAAAGCACACAGGCGTCCCCTAACCATCACTTTCTACAAGTACGAATGTCTCGCCTAGAATTCATGTAATGCGTCTTGGTGTACTAGTTAGTACATGGTCACTGAAATACAAGAATCATTGAAAAAACATGGCGTAACCTCTATTAAAAAAGCGTGTTTCAACTTTTCCTGTTCCATCGACTTCATCTTCCTTGGTTGCACGTCGTTTTGTATTTCGGTAAACTATAACCAATTATATAATATCTCCTGTAAGTAATCGCATGCATTATCATTCTACGCCTGCTACAAGACAAAGGATTCCACTCAGCAACCAGCCCTGTCGAAAGACACTGACGGACCATAGACGACTGACCATAGACCCTCTTACTTTGGCTGTCTCGACGTTTCTGTGGCTTTTATTTTTCTAGGCGATTGGTCGTTTTAGTTTATTAAACATCAATAATAAAGGACGCGGCTGTGAAGGTGGGCAGCGTTGCAGTAAACTTACCGGTCTGCGTATCGGTGCCGACAAGATGTTCCGCCTCGAATGGACACCTTCTTCCCGTGATAATGCCGTGGGACGTTGCGAGCTGCGACGCTTCGTGTTCAAGGGCTGCCATGGCAGAGACGCAGAAGTTTGAGTCGGTGCTACGGTACTATTCATTGCTCTGGTTGTATTTTCCTCACTTGATGGTGGTTGCGTGACTTTCATGATCAGTGCGGTGGTTTCTTCTTGCACGTCAGATGGAACCGTCGTCTAGACCGCCCAAGGTCATCCATTCGTAGAGGACCGCTCTTTCCTTAGCACTGGATGACGACTCACCTGTGGCCACTGTAGTCCGCAAGAGGTACGTGGTTCTCTGCACCGACGCGTTGCCCTCGACTGGCGATACAACCACGGGAAGGTTCGGGTCTACCAAAAGCTGCGCCCAATGGTTGCGGGAAAGCACGGTCCATCGCATGTCCACCACGACCGCGGTGACGCAGGCTACCAGCACCGCAACCAAGAACATCATCAGCGCGTACCGTTGGCAGGGACCCACATCAGCGCACCTCTGCCGGTCTTCGGCTATGGAGCTGACGCGGTGTGACAGCGACGCCTGGTCGAACTCGTAACCAAACGTGGACTGCGAGAAGAGGCGGCTCATGCTGTGCGGGCTGCAGCGGTCTTCTTCGCTCGAATACACCGGCGACAATCTGCGCACGTCGTGGAAGCTGCTGATGACGCTCCATTGCCGGCTGCTTGGGTGCGATACTCTTCCGAATTCTACATGCGCCGCCACTGTATCGTGCTTTGGAAGGCCTTGCGTCGAAGACGATGAGGCCACCTGCGAGACCGTCTCACTATTTCCACTGGCGGAAAAGCAAACTCCCTGCTGAAAAGGGCCCCCAGAAAACCACTGGTGCGATCTGCGTGGCGCAGCGCTTTCTGGTTCTCGCTGTGGAGTCCCTTCTGCGCAGCATTCGTCAGTGGTCTTCGGGCTTTGACGAGGGCCTGACGCCATTTCTGAGAAGAGTCCCCGAACTGTGAACGCAAAGCGGGTGATGCGTTCGCGTGGGCACGTGCTCCTAACTTCCACTTCTTTGGGGCCTCCGGACGGCCTCGCGCTAAAACAGTGAAGTTTATAAGCTACGGTGGAATGCCCAGTTAGAAGGAAAATTAAGAGGAGACGTTTCACACAAAATCTCCAATTACAATATGTGATATAGAACTACGAGAAAGCACAAGAGAATATTAAATCCACCTGAGTGACTTATTGGGCGAGTTTGTTCATTTTTACCTAGCTTATGGTGTGAAAAAAAAACACAAAAGAAGGACAAGTGCATGTTCCACTTGTCCTTCTTTCGTGTTCTTTTTTGCGATATGAGCTCGGTAATTAGATCCACCATAGATTTGAGAGAATATTCTCAATTAAGTAAAACCACCAGCACATTTCTGACACCATCTCACTCTAGAAGAGGAAAAAAAATCGTCCGCCGAAATATATATGCATTTTTTGCTCGCTCTGACCTAGACCTTTTGATTATCTTTTTGGACCACTGAGAATTTCCCGATAAGGATTGGAACAAAAGGCACTCATGCAAAAAAGCATAGTGGCCAATATGAGCTATGTATGATTTAGCAAACCAGTTTACGCAGGGTCATCAAGAAAAGAGACCACAATAGTGACGTACGAGCCACTCTTCAAACATAAATGGAATATCGTATGAAGCATATGAGTGTCATTCATGCAGCCATCCTTAAAAGATTATTAATAATGTGTGGGATTTAATGTCTCAAAACTGCCATATGATTGATTATGAGAGACGCCATAGTGGAGGGCTCCAGAAATTTCGACCACCAGGGGTATTTTAACGTGCAACCAAATCTGAGCACACGAGCCTACAGCATTTTCGTATCCATCAAAAATGCAGCCACCGCAGCCGGGTATCGATCCCGCGACCTGCGGCTCAGCAGCCGGGTGCCTTAGCCACTAGACCACTGCGGATGCACATCCTTAAAAGATCGGCAAACCAAAATTTAGTTATCTGTAATTTATGAATGCGTCAGGAATTAGTTTTATTTCTTGAATTTTCATTACTCTGTCCATATAATAGCTGCCTGTGCAATCGTTTTAAAAAAGAGAGTCTATAGAACTTGGAATACATTTATGTAATATACACGAGACTCGAGACAATGTGCAATCGCCTTTATAGCTACAAGTATCAGCATCAGAATAGCACTTAGGCACATGCCGTAAAGGTCGTGTCAGAAAGGCTATTTTGCATTTACGTATTTTGGAATCTTTCCACCATAGTTTCCTACCGTTTCTGTCTTTCACCTCTCTGATTTTTTTATTTACCGTGATTTCGTTCTCTTATTATTTGTTGCTATTCTACAGCGTTTAATTTCTCTTTATAATAGACAGTGTAGTCAATCCCCCTACTGGGCATCAGCCCATTTCTCTTAGGAGACAAAACAAACAAAAGAAGATTGATTTGTGGGGTTTAACGTCCCAAAACCACTATATGATTATGAGAGACGCCGTAGTGGAGGGCTCCGGAAATTTTGACCACCTGGGGTTCTTTAACGTGCACCCAAATCCGAGTACACGGGCCTATAACATTCCCGCCTCCATCGGAAATGCAGCCGCCGCTGCCGGGATTTGAACCCGCGACCTGCGGGTCAGCAGCCGAGTACCTTAGCCACTAGACCACCGCGGCGGGGCAAACAAACAAAAGAAGAAGAACGCAACTGTCGCTCCAAAGGGTTAGCACACGGGCTTCCGTTCCATGACATGGCCACGTCAGGAAGGCTACAGCTTCACAACATGAGTCTTGCCAAGGGAGCGGTAGACAAGCACCGAGCGCGAGCCTTTTCATCGCGTAGCTCACAGTCCCAGTTCGCATCCCTGCGGCGCCATCGATTCAGCCCAAGCAGCGGCCACTCTCGGATCATCCCCGGCCGGCTCCCGCAGAGGATCGGCGTCATGCGTGGCGACGCTGCTGCTGTTGGCGGGTACAGTGCGTCGGCTCTTCAAGGAACTGCCGCGCACTTACTGTCACGAGCTTACTACACCAGAGACTTCGATGTAGCCACCCAGCACGAGGGGGTGTCGTGTGCGCCAAAGGTGAGCAGACATAGCGATATGACACGTTTTCAATTGAATTGGCTTTTCTACGCAGGAAAAAAAGTGTCGCCACGTTTTGCCGCGAAGCACTATGCGAAGCTTACGCCGACTAAATACGTGATCGGCTGAAGCATACAGTGTGCCGTGTCGCCTATATCATAACACAATACACGCAAGGATTCACTGATGCTAGCTTGGTACAACGTATAGAGTCACTCATAAGCTCCGCCATCCTATAAACTCGGCGTGAAAAATGGATTTTACACTTGAACCTTCCAATAATGGAATCGCAAAAAACAGGAACAGGGAAGCAGTGTGATGTATTGTATAATTCAGTATAAACCTATTTAAAATCTTATCGCATGCGAATATGGACAAGCATGTTTACTTCCCGGCGTCGCCTCACAATAATGCAAGAAAGGCGGCTTCACGGCAGCACTTGGGTTATTTATTTATTTTTCCAGCGGTGTTAGTTTTTAGGGGTACGACTTAAAGCCAGGGGTGCATTATACGCGAGACAATATTGTCTTCATGCAAATAACACTGTTAAAGAAAAAAATTACTGTTTACTCACTGAACACATCGATCACTGGCATAAAGCTTCGTTGGTGGAAAACCTATATACTTCTCGCGCATGGCGTTTCATGCTAGCCAATATTCGATGTATGAAGCGTTCCAGCCATTTTTGTTTTATGCAGCCATACTAGTGCACGGACGTGAAATAAATGTGGTGTTTACAAATAATTCCATAGAAAGTATAATTCGGCTAACCAGTGCTCAATATGAGCTAGTTTGACTATAGGGTGCATAAATAAGCTTTTAAGAAGCATACGTACTCAAGGTGCCCTCTGAGTAAATTTTTTATGCACACATGACGTGTTTTTTCGAGTAATTGATGAAACAAGGGATGAAACTACCACATTCTAATACTCGCAAAGTTGTACAGTTTAGTTCGGCGGAAATTATGTGCAAGACATATAGTAAATACACGTCTCCCAAGTTGGTTAACCTTAATTTTAGCACTTGGAACTGTGCTGTGCTTCACGTTACACTGCAGATTATATAATAGGAAAGATGATGGTGAGGTGATGGCTCTGGCGTTAGTGTTACAAAGTTTTATTTATAATGAGAAGTTCATCAGAAACAGCACAAACTCACAGTGCAATCAAGGACCATTAACTATTTCCTTTTCTTGAAAGGGAGAGGCGAATTGGAGCTTGTTACCCCGTTTCTGCGAGCTCTTCCTTACCCTTCTGATAATTAATGTGCTAAAAACAGTTGTGATTGTACTTGACAATTAAAATTGAGTTATTCATATAGACCTCACAGGCGTTTCTTTTTTCTTTTTAAACCCTGTTAACGTATACTTAACGGGCAACGCGTAAATTCATAACTACTCCAGGTTGCCCTCGTGGTCACGGCGCTCGTCGCGACGTTCTTGATTGGCGTCATCGGCCTCTTCTTAATGAACAAGCACATTAGTGCGAATATTCTGGCCCACAACGACTACAGGGCAAGTGAGTATGATGGCTTCGATCCCGCCTCATCGCGGAGTCCTCTCCCGGATGTAAGAGTACTCGAAAAGACCATTGCCGGCCGCCGTGAAACGGCTTCGACGCGTCGCGGTACGGTGACCGCATCGAAAGCCACACTCGGGTCATCGACGCCGAGATCAGACCAGCACCACCATGGACCCAGGTACGCTGATAACGGGGTGTCTGAAACCACCGACGGGGCGGTAGAAGCACCGTCAGCAACGACTCTTGGATCTGCTGAAAGAGCGGAAGAGGCTGCTGCGAAAACGGATACTGAGGTAAGTACGATTAAACCTCTTTCGAGTAAACTGAACGCGAGTAAAATGAACGTCACACAAAGAAGGCTAACGCGAAAAGTGCTAACAGCAAACTAAATTTATCGCTTCTTGGCCAGCATCAAGCGACATAATATTGAGAGAAATATGCAAAAAAATCGATAAGCTTTCCTCATTGCATATGCGCATTATTAATTTCCTTGGCGTACAAAACAGCAAGGACATCTCTGTCCCACCTGTTATATCGTTCTTGGACTAAGCAAGTTTTGACGCATCATAGTTGGGCTGACATTCCTGCTACTCGCGAGCGTCTTCATGTCAGCGGGCTTGAAAACCACTGTAAGAATGATGAGAAGCACCTATAGATTTGCCTAGGCTTCGTGCTTATGGCTTTGAATGCACTCGTGACTTTATTTATCGTTGTGTTCTGATTTATAAATCAAATCAAATAACTAAACTATATCCTTCACGTGAACTTCACTGATTTGAAGTTGTCCAGCTGAATGACCGAAGGTGGTGAAGTGGGACTGCTAAACTTTCACGGAACTTCGTCTAGCAACAAATCGGCTGCAGGCCGCCCAATGCCACAAGGGGCGTAGGCACCGTGCAGTAGAGTTCTCAGTGTCACTGCAGCACCAGAATGCAATGACTAGCGGAGAAAACACGCAATAATGATACGGGGTCAGTCAAAATGGAAAGCGATTCGGGCGTCTCTCTCCATGTATGATCGAACGGATTGTAGCACGGATACATGAAGGATGCATGCGCGCGTTTGTTTTCTGACGCCCGTAGCAGCCAACGTCAGCGAACTTGGGATTGTTGTGACCTGGGTTTGCATGCACCGGAGGTCCGGGATGAAGTTGTCGAGGCAGGAAGAAATAGACTTGAGGATTTATTTACATTATATACAAGGTGAGCTCTCGTAAATGAAGAGCCCTTTCTTACATGGCAAGCTTTCAAATCTGGCATTCCTCTACATGGCGCTCATTCGAATGAGCCGGGTGGCTCATTATAAAGGGTATGTGCTCCCCAGATCCCTCGATCAAGGAACACGTGCAAATGGTACTGTCCAATCACAGATCACACTCAACTGGCGAGGGGGACGAGCATGCAGGGCCCACGTGAACGTCCAATATTGAGGCGTGACTCTGCAGTCTAAGGTGGCGCCAGCGGGGCTCTTCCTCGTCGTGTGTGTGCCGCTGGTCGAGGGGTCCCAAGCTCATGACATCATACATCAAAGGGTCCGCCGAGCTGCTCGCTTAATTAGCAGGGCGATTTGCGGCAGCCGCCGTGGTCTCTTCTAATGAAGATGCTGTATTTTTTGTCCTCTCTCGAACGGCTTACGGCGTCGTGGCGACACGACGTCTCACCCTCCGGCTAGGAGGGACAATGCCTGGCGGTCATAGGCAGCCGGTCGGTCGGTTACTTGTTTGAGGATCTAAAGAGCGCCACTCCCTCGTCAGCTCTGGTGCCAGTCACAACAGGATGGGCTAGTGCGGGCCACGCAGCTCCCTTTGATCAGTGTACTGCGCCTATAAAGAAGGAAGCGTAGGCAATTCACTGTACTGCCCATCATTTCCACGCTGTCTGAAGCGTATTATGTTGCAGCTGCCAAGACACGAGCGATATAGTTCTCCCTGTTGTGCATTAATAAAAAAAATCACAGTGTATCCAGCGACTGAATGCTGATGAGTTGGGCGAAGCGTTCGTCAGTCCGTTCGTTCTTGATTCCGCCAGTGTGTGCATCCATCCGTTCATCCGTGCACGTGTCCGACCGGCCGTCTGTGTGTCCGTACATCTGTCTGTCTGTCCGTTCGTCTGTGCTTGCATCTGTGTGCCTGTCCGTTCACCTAGTTAACTTTCCAGGTACCGCCACCTCGCATCTTTTTATCATATAGAAGTACCATCATCCAGCGGACATTCCTACGACAAAACGAGACGTGGCTACTTGCTACTACTACTACTACTACTACTACTGCTTTTACTACTACTACTACTACTTTTACTACTACTACTACTACTGCTGCTACTACTACTACTACTACTACTACTACTACTGCTGCTACTACTGCTATACCCGGCGACAACTTTTCTTGGCACTGAAGGGAAAGCTACGGAGGCGGAGCTTCTACGCATGTAATACTATGCGAAGTAGTCCGTTTTGGCGCACGTCTCGCCACACCACGGAGGAAGGAAAGGTAAGGAGAGGGCATTCCCAGCCGGCGCAGGGCGTAAAAAATGTGGCGGAAATGACATCAAGGCGGCTATATTCACTAGGCACAATGGCGGCGTTGCTATGGTTACGTGTTGCGCAGTGGAGCTGGTCTAGCAGTGAGCGGCCGCGGCTGGCGGCGGAATGTGTGCCTCCCCAGGTCTCGTGCTGAGCCGTGGCGGACAATATCTGTGCTCTGCACCGCGTTATTGGTTACGCAGTGTTCTCCTGGCTGTTACATTACTCTTAGCAACGTTTACAAATCCCTTTGTCCATCACGGGGTTTCAACAGTGCGTAGAACAAGTGCATATTCATGTGTCGTGCGGCGGATGACGCGGGTGAAGCAGTTAGTGTTCAGCAAAATTGCGTTGGGCACCATGACGAAGCTGAATGACGACGAACGCCTTGCAGGTCAGTGACGGTTGAGCAGTGGTCCTGCTTGTGACAACGGACGACGCTGTTGAGCCCAGCAAGACGCCGTGAGGACCATGTGCACATACGCAGTTTCGTGTTGTGTGTGTACAGTAACAACTTGCATGTACGTATTAAAACACCTTTTCTGTTCCGCTTGGTACACTCTCCAACAGCATTGTATGTAATCTCAACGTAACAGCAACCACGTTCAACTGTCACTAGCACCATGCTCAAAGTAACCACGGTCGCAGAATGCTGACGCCGGTGAGTTTCACGCGGAACACGGACCCAGTGGCAGGACGCTGCGTCGGCGGCGTGGCGGAATGCGACCGTAGAAGGCGCACGACCGATCGTGTTGTCTGTACAGTTGCTGAATTAATGACGTGAAAGCACTCGCCGTTGTCAGTGCATCTAGCGCGCGTTCTCTCGTAGTTGCTTCGTTGTCAGCGAGCTGTTACTCCCTGTTATTACTCGGACGAAGCGATTTCGCTGAAGGTGTCCCGCTGGCTCAGAGTGATGAGCCCCGTTCCATTAGTTTCGGATCGTCGCGACACACGCGCTGCGCAGCCCACGTGCTTTCCGAGCCGGAGAGGAAGTCGCGCCTTCTGCTTCGCATTCATATGTAAACAAGAGAGAATTTGCCTATAGTCAATATGGCCGACTTCCGGCTTCATCGCGGCTTCACAACGAGTGACGTCAGGGCCTCTCCTCACCTTTCCTTCCTCCGTGCGCCACACTATGGAAAGTGACGGGGGCACACCATCAGCGTTTCATGTAGACGAAGACGCCGCTTAGCGTTTGAGGTGCAAGAAAAAAGGCGGGACTTTCTCGCGCGTTCAAAAATGCGAAGTCACAACGAATATATTCACGAGGTCACAACCCAAAGTCAGAACAAACCATACATCTAGATTTAGGGGCTTTGCCTCTAAAAAACTAAAGATGTATGGTTCAGAGCCCCGTACAGGCGAAACTTCAAGCCATGCATACGCCTTACAACGCGCCATCGCGTGGTGTGCACACTCGGCGTCGCGTCGCATTCGTATGAATGGAAAGGACGCGCAACTACGTGTACTTGCACGCCCTCTGCCTGCAGGAAAAGCGCGCGGATAACAAGGCGGCCTGCCACGCGCTGACGCACTGTAGCGCGTATGGTTTGGACTCCCACCAATCTCTTCTTTTCTTCCGCAGCAGCCCCCAAAGCACGGCTGTTACATCGCTTTGCACAAGTACTGCGTCAGAGTGCGCGACGAGTACTACTGCCAGCAGGCGGTGAACGCGTGCGTCATGACACCCACCGACAGCACCGTCGTCTGCAACCACAGCCGCAACAAGTTCGTCTCGCACGCCAGCTGCCGGAAGAACTGCGTCGAGAGCGCAGTGCCGGCTGAAAAGTGCTTTCATACAGCCACTTTCTCAATGTGCACCAGGTATGCAGTTCAAGGATGCATGACACGTCTGTACGCTTCAGATAATTACGGCATTCGTTAAGCCGGGAATAAAATAAAAGTGATAAATAATGAAGCAGTAACTGACAGAAGTCAACCCTTTCGCGTACACTGAGTGAGAGAAAGAGAAAAATATTAATTATTTGCACACATCGACAATGATGGAGGTGGAAGCTTTGGCCTCTTACCCCGTTCATTCCCCTAGCCGTCGGCCGGAACGCCTTGGTATACGGCGATGGTCAAGGCGAGGTCGATGACTTCACGTTGTTCTTCGACGTCGTGGCTGCATGATAAGGCCTCCCAAGATTCTACGTTTTTGCTTCGATCGTTGTAGTACACTGAGTACAAAGGGACTTTAAAGAAATACGTGAGTTTTGTAAATAAACGGAGAAGATTAGTAAGTACGGTGACAATGAAGAAAGTATAGATCAGCGAGAAAAAGAGAAAAAAAGGCGACTTCAACCCAGACGTCATGCAATTGATCTGGCGTTGTTTATGTATTTGTAAGTAGAAACAACAATAGCTTTAAAGAAGTAAAGTGTGTTAATACAAAGAAAAATGCTGATCGGATCACATAATATTCAACACGGTGGTGTTGATGCCTCAGTTGTGAGACGACGGACGTCCTGTATTTTCGTCTTCTATCGTCCCTGTCTATAACTGCGCGAAAAAGCCTTTTTTATATTGATACTTCTCCACAAACGGTATATCGCACTTGTCTGCCCTTTGGTGGTTGTTCTTAAGTGTCTTCATGCTTTCCGTAAAATGGCACAGAAATCTATTAGAGCAAACTTTTCCTGGGACACACTATACACTGAAGTACCGCAATAAAACCAGGAGGTGAACCCATACTTTGATAGGCTTTGCATGATTTAGTGTTATTTCGCAAGCGGAAAAGTTCGAAATTTTCATGAATTATCGAGATCAATGCAGAATTATTATTGCATAGAAGCGTGACGGTTTAGGTTAGTTGATAGGTCATAACGTTTGTCATAGCCCGAGCTCAGAACGGCGACAAAAGGACAAGAAGTCAATACAGTTTCCTTCCAGTACAGTCGGAGGAAAACTGTATGGAGCACCGTGACTTTGGGGGTGGGGGGTGGCGAAGGTTCTCTTAGTCTAACCTTGTCACGCGTCGCGCTTAACCACGAGAAGAAGAGACGAGAAAAAAAAGAAGGCAGTATCTGCGGAACAGTATAATAGACAGCGATGTCCCACAGAAGTAGATACTGCAGCTAAGTGAGGATATTCTAGATGTCACTGTACCGCTCGTTTTTGAATGTCTGCTGCACGCGCTTTGCCCGAGTGCGTGGGGAACGAGTGCCTCTCTCAGTCTCTGAATTGTTGCCGTACGTAGCGGATCGTTGGTGGGGCATGGACGAAACAAAGTGGCGGGCGCGTTGAAGAAGCTTGCGCTCGGCTCCTTTGGCGCGCGTCTCGTCGGTGTTACCCGCGCGCCGTCTGCATTCTCAAACGCGATCGGACGCATGCATGGACGAACGGATGGACGGACGCTTCGCCCCACTCATCATCATTCACTCCGTGGATATTCAATGATTTTTCAGCGCTCAGCTTTCTGTCCCTTCGTGATCGTTCTGAGCTCGTGCTGTAACAGTCGTGATAACTTACCAACTAGCCCTAACCGCCACGCTTCATTATCATTGCGTCATCTTGCAAATCATCAGCATACCAAGCTGCGCTCAGCGCGATCCCTTTCATCCCACAGCGAAACCACATTTAACAATTTCCAACCTATGATTAATATTCTTACTCTAACCTATGGTTATTAATAAATTGAAGGACATTCGCAGCCGCAGGAAAGTAAGGTCGTCTTTTAATTTTTCAAGAGGAGCCTCAGACTAGTCGCTTCAATAAGAAGAGCGTAATAGCGTGCCCTCATCGCACTCTCGCACTCATCCTTGACGTATTTCCAATAAACAAAAACAAATAGTAATAATAATTGTTGAGATTTAACGTCCCAAAACAACCATACGGTTACAGTAAACGCCGTAGTGAAGGGCTTCGAAAATTTCAACCACCTGGGGTTCTTAACGTGCAGAAAAATCTAAGCAATTTTGCCTTCATCGAAAGTGCGGCCACCGCGGCCGGGATTCGATCCCACGACCTTAGGGTCAGCAGCTGAGTGCCTTCGTCACTAGACCACTGTAGCGGGGCGGTATTGTATACGCGTGCAAGCACACCTCTCTATTAACAAAGCCTATATCTTCCTAGAGTTCAGTTAATTTCTTGCATTGACGCCCGCGAACCGCGGATTATATGTACGTGTCCTCTCGTCGCAGGCGTGACGTGCGCCACAAGTGGTGGTACTACGACGGCTCCCGATGCCAGTCGTGGAATTTCCCGCTGGGTGCTTGCCCTTCGCTGACGGACGCTGATGGTGGAGAGGCGTTCACCAGTAGACATGAGTGCACCGAACACTGCGAGGGAGCTGGCGACCAGCAAGAACGCCACCTGAACCGCCGCTGCATGCCACCGGTCAGGGAGCCATGCACTGCTCATCAACTTCGGTAGGTGTCACCAGTGGCGGTGCTTGCTTTAATTGCCGCAATCGTAAGCAGTTCACAGACGGTATCGAGTTTTGCATTTGTTTTTATATCTTCCTTTTCTGAAGTTGAACGTTGATTTTATGCTCAGCGTTTTAAAGGATGATTGTTAAAGGGATTGTGGTGGCTGCCAACAGTCCGAGGCAAATATAAAAGCGGCAGTTCTCCTCTCATAACCGATTCGCCCTTCTCCTACTCGGCTCCCTTACCACGAGGGCAAGAGAATAACAGCGAGAGTGAACAGAAAAAAAATAAAGAAGTCAGTGGAAAGTGGGGATCCTCACCGTGCAGTTGTATTTCTTTGCCGCGCGTACTCGTGTCCCACCCATAGGGTACCAGACGAGGCTTACCGCCATTTCAACATATCGACGTCACGCTGAGATCAACTGACGCACCAGCCATTTCCGCCATCGACACCAAGCTCTCGCCGTTTTGGACAGTAGAGCCACATATTTGGTTCCTGAAGGTGAAGTCGCGATTCGGGGCTTGTCAAATTAATGCTGTCTTAACAAAATATGACCAAGCGGTTGCTAGCCTATTACCGAAAATAGTCAACGAAGTACGCAATTCACTCCTCGGTCCACTTGAGAATACGTACATAACAGTCAAGCATCTGCTCATCGGGCGTCTCACACCTTCAGAGCCCCAAAGTCTGCAAAAGCTACTTCACGCCGCCGAGCTCGACAACAGGACCTCCAGTCAATTATCGAGCCATATCAGACGGCGCACTGTTACGCAGCCGACAGTACCTTCAACGCTGGCAGCGGGCTGCTTTGTGAGCACGCAAAAAGAGTTATCATCTTGTCACGGTTCTTCAAGTAACCTATACACTGCTTATTTGTTTAAATGTAGACATAAGCCGTTAACGTTGAGTGGATGATTACTCTAAATGTAATACCACTGTCACACGTGGCAACTCAAGTGCGCTTTGTGCAAGTCCCCTTACGCTCAGAGCACCGCTTTGGAGGTGCGCAGCTACACGAGAAAGTGAAGTGTACTTTCGAAACGATAGCAGTAGCAATCGGCGGATTACTTGCGCAACAAAAATTTATTTTTGCTCTCGTCCCTCAGCGCCGGACCATGTTGTTTTCGTGGAAGTGACACCGGTGGCACAGGCCATCGCAAATTACTAGAGAACGACTGACATGTGCACGAAAGCAAACGCTGCGGACGCAGACATTGCATACATAGTATGGGCATATTCCCCAAGCAGACGTGACAGGAAGCTGCTCGATCATAAGGGTAGCGAGGTTTTAGTTTTAATATGACTTCTTTCATCACACAGCAGTATTCCTAATAACGGCAACAGATGTTTAAATACCATGAGTGCCTCTTTATACCATAGCGTATTTATGTGCAAGCCACTGCTACCGAAGCTAAACAGTCCGTCACAGCGAAGGGACGTTGGCAAACACCCTTGCCGGCATTGTGTACTTTGCAGTGAGTTACACTAAAGTTTTTCATGTGACAGCGTGCTAATGACACTCGTGGCGAAGTGCACTCGCTCAAAGTGTATTAAATTAAGTTACCGCATATATGCAACAAGGGTATAATTACATTTTAATTTCAACGCACGTTGTTACCATTCTAACCTGTGGTTGTCCTCAGAGGCCAGCGACTTAAAGGGGACCTGCTCAAAACGAAGAGGAAGCTATTTACTACGAGGCCAACTTCATGTTTTCGCGTTTGAAAGCCCGTACAAAGGCGAAGTGCTCCTGAGACAAGTTGCAATATTTGGAAATAACGTGAAGTCCTTGAAGGTGAAAGCCTTAGGTATACCTCGTCAAATACAATAATTTACCATCGGCTGCAACACCAGTGATGCATAAGTAATAACGTGATGACGTCACTATGACGTTCGGCATGACGTCATCGCTTAGCCAAAGGTGAGCCAAATACGGAGGCTGCGCAAAACCGAGCGAGCTTCAGATGGCTTTCTTAAGGCAGCATATCACAGTATCAATACATCCACTGGTAAAACAAACGATGGCTTTGGACCGAGAGTCAAAAGAATGCATAAGAGACCCCGTGTTAAAGTTCCTCGCCGCCCCACACGAAGTACAATTCTTCTGCTTTTCCTAAGAGATAAATCACTCCAGCACTGTTATAATGCCGGCGTATTTTTCCTCAGCTGTGGTGAACTAGAACTCGTGAAATCAAATTTTCGCATATCTGGTGCTAGCCAACGTGAGGCTATAGTGTTGCTTACGCGTTCGCATTGAAGAGTTACCCTGAGTCAAGACGTTTGCAGTTAGCGCAAAGCCCACAGTAAATTCAACACTAGCCCTGAAATAGATAACAATGACCAAGTCTTGGCTTACGTTCGATGGCAATGTAATGTACCAATTATAATAACTATTAAAACTAACGCATTAGTGTCGTGAATCACGACGAAAGTTCCGTGGCGCATATGATGTCCCTTTTTTCCTTGTTCCAAATGCTAGGTTTCCGTACTTCACAATAGGAGTTCCCACTGCAGGAAGCGGCACCTTCCGCTGCGTCAAGGCATCGGGAGCCGTCCTCGCACACCACCGCTGCCCTACTGGCGATAACCGATTCCGAACGAAGGACGACTGCGCCAAAATGTGCATGCACAGCTCATGATTACGCGCTTTTACACCCCCCTATGGTGTATATCCCCGTAACCGTCCCACCCGTATTTATTGTGTTGTGAATTAAAATACGCAGCAAGAAATGTTATGTTATCACACAATGAATTCAACAGTTCCTTTGATATTACAATAAATTTGTAACAAATATATCTTCACAACGTGCCAAGTTTTCGTTAATCGCAAGGAAAGAAAATTCGAGTGGTTTTCGCTGTTGTGCGATTGTCACAGGTCCCTTTAATTAGGGAGGCGATCGCCGGGCTAATTCCAAGGGCCGTAGTATTGGCCCCCCGAACCGCACCACGAAAGCGTGGACAATTTAGAAGTGGTCCTTTTTGGCGCGCCAGCGGACGCCGGCTGTGGCCCAAAGAACAAGTCAGAGCCGAGAGTTGATAAACAAACGAAATTATATTCTCAATAATTGCAGATCTAAAACAATACACAAGTCTGCACCCTCCACAATAGTTGAGTACAATATGTCACCAATCAAACCAATCAAACAACGTACTGCACAGTACAATCAGCCACACTCGATACAATGGACACAGACAACAATACACACTACAATGCAGTCGCATGCATTGAACAGCCAAGACACTTAAAGACTAAAAAGTTAGAAAACTTATTCAGTCCAAAGTCCTTGGAACAAAAGTCTGAATGATACTCTTCCGAGAACCACTCACTCAAAGTCCAGCGTTGTTGTCGTTCCGCTGCCCTCGAAGTTTCTCTTCCAGGGAACCTCGCCGAAGTTTCTCTTCCAGGAAACCTCGCGTCTTCAATTGGCCACTCTCCAAGCTTCAAACCTCTTCGCCGGAAAGACGTCGGCTTCACACACGCAGCTGTTGCCACGCGTCTTCGCTCGATAGTGGTAAACACACACACTCTTGCCTGTAGCTCGAGTCGTCACCCCTCAGGTGGAAATCATCTTCTTCTCTTGCTTTGTCTCTACGGACAAAACCTTCGCCGACTACACAGCAGAATCCCTACGCGCTCTGGCGCTAACTTCCGTCTTCTCCTGCTCTCTCATCTCCGCTGCTCGGTTAAATACCTTCCGCGCGCGATTCCAGAAAGTTCTCATCATTTCGTCGGCGCGATGCGCAGCGAAGGCTGGGGGGGTAGGGCGAGACGGTTCGATTGCCGGCCACGACGGATGACTCAACCCGGCATGACCCCGCCCCTTTGCATCTAGAACATTCGAGTGCTTGCTCGGCCGCCGATGTGGGGTGAGGAGGTTCGTCGGCGAAGCCACGCTTCCGAGAGGAGAGGCTCGCGCACCCGGGGAGCCTTTAGATGTTTGTTTTCTTTTTCTCTCTTTTTCGTTGACCTCGAGGCGTCACTCCGGCGTTTCGTCGCGAGAATTTGGCGGCGTGCCCTTTCTGAGCGCTCGTTCTGTGACACTGCCCCCCACTTTGAGAATATCATCTCATAATACTCAAAACCACACAAACGAGCGCGAACAGTCCCCACACTCTCAGAGACTGTAACATAGACCGTCGCTCATGACACTTCACATTCACAATAGATCACTTAATACAATTGTACATTGTAATTAAGTTACACAACACATGAAATATAACCATAGGCACATGAGTACAGCACTCCACCACACATTCCCAACAATACAAATGTACAAAGTTCTCTCATTACAACAATCGTACAATACTATACATCGCATCACAGCACAAACAGTTCGACACTTGTGACACAGGATAGCACAACATTAACACAACATATGGCACTCAGCACTGCCCAACACATTATGATTCGACCTCAGCACTTATCCTGTGTACTTTGAACGGCGCTTGCGCCCTTTCTTGCGGTGCTCGCTCGATCTCTTCTTATTGTTTTTGCTCGTTTTGTTCCGGCGAGCCCCTTCCAACGACGGTATCTGAGGCGGCGTCTCAGCCATCATTGTCACTTCCGACACTGCTAACGGGTCATAACGATCAACGGGTGCAGTCTGTTTATTTACCAGCTTGTTCATGTCACGGCATTGGGCCTGGCTGGCTGACTCCGTCACCTTTACACTGTCGGTCGGTTCGGGTCGTGCCGACGTACGTCCAGCTGCCCAGCTCGTGAACTCATTCAACACGATCATCTTCTTATTCGCTGTCTCTTACGCCGCGGCTTCACCTTGGGCTCTAGTGAGATCCGTCACGGGATGCTCCTCCACTGTATCTCGCGGTCGCTGGGTTGGCGAGGGCTCTATCTTAGGGTCTTCTCCCAAACATTCCGGATCATTCGGTCCTCGCGTCCCATCGATGTTTCCGATGACAAGGTCGTAAAGGGGGGTCGTCATACATAACGCAGTAACCTTCCCGCTGAAGTACGGGGTTTCAACCTCAATCTCTGCTTCGGGAAGCATTCGAACCGTACTGTCAATTAGGCAAACCGGTTTTGTTCTGCCTGTCAACTCACTTTCCCGTACCAAATTTCTCCGCACGATAACCGTGGAGCAACCGGTGTCTCTTAACACCGTAACCTTCTTGCCCGCAACTTTTCCAGGCAGCGTTGGCATTCCCTTTGTGCCACTGGTTGGCTGTTTTGTCATTACAGCAGCCACAATAGGAATTTTCTCCCCATTTTTCAATTCTACGAATCCGTCGGTGACGACCTTATCATCGGATTTCGGTGCTGCTAGCACACAGGATACCTGGTGAGCTTGACTCGCTCTGTTACGACATGCGTCTGCTTTGTGCCCAGTCTGACCACACTTGAAACATTTTAATACCGTAGGGCTCGTAAAGCTCGTTTGACAGTTTTTCGCGCGATGACCCACTCGGTTACACAGAAAACATCGCGGAATGCTCTCTGGTGCACGCTTCTTTTGTTCGGGTGCCGAATTTTTCGAATCTTCGGGACACTCCTTCTTGACCTTGGCCAAATTAGTTCCACCTTGTGCTTCCAAGAATTGGTCAGCCAATTCAAGCATTCCTTCAAGTGAATCAGCCTTCCTCTTTTTTCAAGTACAGCGACAGGCTTGGGTGGCAACTAGTAAGAAATTGTTCTTTAATTAGGAGCTCTCTAAGCTCATCGTACTCCTGCGCTGTCCCTGAAAGTTCAATTCATCTGTCGAAATAATGGCAAAGTCGGGCGGCATACTGCGTAGCCGTCTCACCATCAGCTGGCTTTCCTGTCCGAAATCTGTCCCGTAATCCTTCCACAGTAAATCTAAATCGCTTCAGCAAAGCCGCTTTCACCTTTGCGTAGTTGGCTGCATCGGTCGGCGTCAGCATGCCGTACACACTGAGCACTTCACCACTCAAGCAGGTACTCAAAGCAGTTGCCCATTGATGTTCCGGCCAATTCTGGCTCCTTGCAATCGTCTCATATCGGTGAAGGTACGCGTCAAGGTCGTCCTTCCTTTTATCAAACGCTACGAGCAGCTTGCTTGGGTTCAAGCGGAAGCCATGATCTTCCCGTTCGCTGCTTTCAACTCTAGCCTGGACGGGAGTTTCACTTCGCTGTTGCAAACGGAGCCGCTCGAGTTCCATCTCGTGCTGCCGCTGCCGTTCCCTTTCAGCCATCTCCGCTTCTCTTTCTTCTTTCAGCAGTCGCTCCCTCGCTTCTCTTTCTTCCATCAGCTGTCGCTCCCTCGCTTCTCTTTCTCCCTTCAACTGTCGCTCCCTCGCTTCTCTTTCTTCTCTTGCCCTTTCGGCTGCCAACTTCTCTCTCTCCAACTCCAACTTCAATTGTTGCTCTCTTTCTTCCTTCGCTCTTTCAGCTGTCAACCTCTCTCTCTCCAACTCAGCTGCCTTTTCTTCCTTGGCTCTCTCTTTTTCTTCTTTTTCCTTCTGGGTGACCCACTTCCGTAGTTCGACGCCAGAAAGACCCATCTTCTCACCAAGAGCTACTAACTTTTCGAGATCCATTGTGTTTCGCAAATAAAACCTTGCCGTGTGCAAAAAATATCTGCCTAAATTGGTATATCGGAACACTCTCCTGCACTCTGTAACGAGAACACTGAACAACACACAAAATCGTTCCAATGGCACTATCAACAATTCGAGGCTCTTTCTCACTACTTTGGACACACTGTGCACCAAAAGGTCCTGTCGCGGACGCCAGATTGTCACAGGTCCCGTTAATTAGGGAGGCGATCGCCGGGCTAATTCCAAGGGCCGAAGTATTGGCCCCCCGAACCGCACCACGAAAGCGTGGACAATTTAGAAGTGGTCCTTTTTGGCGCGCCAGCGGACGCCGGCTGTGGCCCAAAGAACAAGTCAGAGCCGAGAGTTGATAAACAAACAAAATTATATTCTCAATAATTGCAGATCTAAAACAATACACAAGTCTGCACCCTCCACAATAGTTGAGTACAATATGTCACCAATCAAACCAATCAAACAACGTACTGCACAGTACAATCAGCCACACTCGATACAACGGACACAGACAACAATACACACTACAATGCAGTCACATGCATTGAAGAGCCAAGACACTTAAAGACTAAAAAGTTAGAAAACGTATTCAGTCCAAAGTCCTTGGAACAAAAGTCTGAATGATACTCTTCCGAGAACCACTCACTCAAAGTCCAGCGTTGTTGTCGTTCCGCTGCCCTCGAAGTTTCTCTTCCAGGGAACCTCGCCGAAGTTTCTCTTCCAGGAAACCTCGCGTCTTCAATTGGCCACTCTCCAAGCTTCAAACCTCTTCGCCGGAAAGATGTCGGCTTCACACACGCAGCTGTTGCCACGCGTCTTCGCTCGATAGTGGTAAACACACACACTCTTGCCTGTAGCTCGAGTCGTCACCCCTCAGGTGGAAATCATCTTCTTCTCCTGCTTTGTCTCTACGGACAAAACCTTCGCCGACTACACGGCGGAATCCCTACGCGCTCTGCCGCTAACTACCGTCTTCTCCTGCTCTCTCATCTCCGCTGCTCGGTTAAATACCTTCCGCGCGCGATTCCAGAAAGTTCTCATCATTTCGTCGGCGCTATGTGCAGCGAAGGCTGGAGGGGGGGAGGGCGAGACGGTTCGAATGCCGGCCACAACGGATGACTCAACCCGGCATGACCCCGCCCTTTTGCATCTAGAACATTCGAGTGCTTGCTCGGCCACCGATGTGGGGTTAGGAGGTTCGTCGGCGAAGCCACGCTTCCAAGAGGAGAGGCTAGCGCGCCAGGGGAGCCTTTAGATGTTTGTTTTCTTTTTCTTTCTTTTTCGTTGACCTCGCGGCGTTACTCCGGCGTTTCGTCGCGAGAATTTGGCGGCGTGCCCTTTTTTAGCGCTCGTTCTGTGACAGCGATTTCTGCATAGTTTTTGACAAGCAAAGAATGGGAACCTCTGTAGCCGTTCAAGTGGCCTCAAGTCAGCAAACGCTTGGAACGTACCAAGGTATCAACTGATAATGATAATTAGACATAGGTAACTTTAATGTAAGCACAATGTGTTTATTGATAGATGGCTCATTTTATTATTATTGAAATATGCGGCCAAAGAAGACTAAAAAAATAAACAAAATGGACTGGAACTGAAAATCACAAACATGAGTAGGCTTTCGACGAAGGACGAATTACAGTTACGTGTAATGATAACAGGGCGTCGGCAGGATTAAGTGTTTCCGAGGTGGGGGTGGAGGGGTGCATGTGCAAACCTGTTGCATAGCGTTGGGGGTAGTGGATATTCATCGGCTTAAATGGTAAGAACGAGGCACCGCATTGTCCATAAGCACGAAGGACAAACTTTTCTAGACACACATGTAGATGGCGCAACTGTCTCAGTGACGGACGAAGCGGTATTTCTAAGTGGCATCGGCCGGAACGGCCCGAACTAATGCGAGGCCACACTTGGCGCGAGAGGCGCGGTGGAAACCCTAGGCAGCCGCGGGGGTTGATGTCCACCACTCCTTTTCCAAGGATGGGCGAGACGTCTCGTTCGTCCGAGGAAGAATTCCCAGACAACACTCGATGTCCTGAGGTCGTCCTCATATGGTACAATCGTCCTCGCACAGTTCTCATTGACCTTAGTACTTACTGAGGACGACACAAGCTGGTTTGACCCAGAAACGTCTTTTCGAGTGCTTTCTGAGGACAACAATTTGTCCTGAAAAAGTACTTCTAAGGACGTTTTGGAGAGGACAAAAGCAACGCGCGAGCGCCAATTCAAACGTTTTTTCGAGTGCTTTCTGAGGACAACAATTGGTCTTGAAAAGGTCCTGTTGAGGACCCTTTGGGGATGACGGAACATTGCACTGAGCACTTAAATATAATTCTTCAAGACCTTTGCGCACCAAATAGATGCATTTCATATGTGAAAACTTTCTTCACCTTCAGTAAAACCGAAAGTTGGGCGAGTTGGTGATTGTTCATGATTACAAATAAGCAGCGCACGACGTTTTACAAAAGAGAGACGATAGGGACACCGCTGCACTCTCAACTAGTTTATTCCGTAAAAGAACTTGGTTATTATACAGCAAGACAGGTGTACCACGAGCTACAATGACAACGTATTTTCTAAAAAACCAACTTCGCAATCGCTCAAAGTAATCGATGCTTGGCTTATACAGTAATCTTTTCTTTTTGCAATGTGGAAGGCCTCGATCACTTCCCTTGTCAACTTATCTCTGTGGCTGGAAAGAATTTTAGTCTCAGAGAACAGCGGGGAGCATCCACATTCCAAGCAATGCCGTCTTAAGTGCGAGTAAGCATTATTAGCTAATGCTCTCTTGTGCTCCGTTAACCTTGTATTTATGCACCGGCCCGTTTGACCGATGTACATTTTTCCACATGACAAGAGCAAACAGTAAACAACCGCGGTTCTGCACTCAACAAACGAAAAAATGTGCTTAACAGAGCACCTATCCTTTTTTGCCAAACGCTTTCTATCTAGCCTAGCGCATATCTTTCCTAGTTTGTTAGGTGCAGAAAAAACAACTTGTAATCCATACCGGCTGCCTACATTTTTTAGATTATGTGATATACCGTGCGCATAGGGTATGGAGACACATTTCTTTTTCTTTTCTTCATAATTCCTCTCAATTTGAGGCTGCTCCAAAGATACACTCTTGCGCACGAGATGAACCAACTTCTGTGCGGTTCTGCGCAGAACATGCTCTTCGTAACCTGCGCTAACCAATCTATCTACTTGTCTGTTGAAGCTATCGTTAACTTTGTGGGAACAAGATTTTGCCAAGGCAGCGCGGAGACAAGAGAAGGCTATGCCATTCTTAACTGTCTTTGAATGCCCGGAAGAATAGCTAAGCAGGGGCTTCTCAGATCGCGGGCTATATAACCAGCAAACATGGTCTGGCTTACGTGATAACAACAAGTCCAAGAACTGAAGCTGACCTTCCCGTGGCACTTCCCACGTAAACTCTAGGCCCTCGCTGCAGTCCCTGAAAACATTTAAGATATCTACTATAGCCCTGTCAAGTACAGTGTGTTCTACAAAAATTAGGTAATCGTCAACATATCTAAATATGGTCTTTGCACGGCCCTTTATGTTGGCTACAATTTTTTTGTTCACGTAACCCAAGAAAATGCTGCTAAGTATCGGGGCTACCTTCGAACCAATGCATATCCCCGATCTTTGTAGGTACACCTTATCATTCCATTTGATGAAAGTAGACTTTAAGTAAAAAGACAATAATTCGAGGAAAGCTCCTACTGAAATGCCGCATTTGTTAACAAATTCGATTTCATCATTTTCATCAGTAATGCACTTTCTAACAACCGTCAACAAAGGACCATGTGGAATGTTGTAGTACAAATCCTGAACATCTAAACTAAAAAAATTGCAAGAACCAGGGTTTGAGGTTGTCAAGAAGGCAACCAACGCCTCCGAGTTCGGTACACAGAAAGGATCCGATACCTTAAGGCTAACTAGCTGCTCTTGAAGAAAGGTAGAAAGATTAAGTTGCCATGAGTCCCTTTCAGATACAATACACCTAAACGGAACATCAGGCTTATGAGTTTTTGCTGCAAAAAACAACTCCAGGTGCAAATTTATCGCACGTTTCACAGTAGAAGCAAGCTTTTCCAGATTGTGGTTCAAAAGTAGCGCGACAGCTTCCTCCTTGACTCTGCTAGCTTTCTTGTTAACAGGAACAAAATTCTTTTTAACTGCCGATAACGCCTTTGTTTGGAAAAGCCCATCAGGTAAAATAACAAAGCAACCCTCCTTGTCAGAGGTCAGAAAACGCAAATTGTTGCTAATGCCAAAGTCCACCAAAGTTCTTACGTGCTGGTGCTTCCCGCTTGTGGTTGTCGTCCTCTTTAGAACTACTACTTTTGTCGCGCTACTTTTGAACCACAATCTGGAAAAGCTTGCTTCTACTGTGAAACGTGCGATAAATTTGCACCTGGAGTTGTTTTTTGCAGCAAAAACTCATAAGCCTGATGTTCCGTTTAGGTGTATTGTATCTGAAAGGGACTCATGGCAACTTAATCTTTCTACCTTTCTTCAAGAGCAGCTAGTTAGCCTTAAGGTATCGGATCCTTTCTGTGTACCGAACTCGGAGGCGTTGGTTGCCTTCTTGACAACCTCAAACCCTGGTTCTTGCAATTTTTTTAGTTTAGATGTTCAGGATTTGTACTACAACATTCCACATGGTCCTTTGTTGACGGTTGTTAGAAAGTGCATTACTGATGAAAATGATGAAATCGAATTTGTTAACAAATGCGGCATTTCAGTAGGAGCTTTCCTCGAATTATTGTCTTTTTACTTAAAGTCTACTTTCATCAAATGGAATGATAAGGTGTACCTACAAAGATCGGGGATATGCATTGGTTCGAAGGTAGCCCCGATACTTAGCAGCATTTTCTTGGGTTACGTGAACAAAAAAATTGTAGCCAACATAAAGGGCCGTGCAAAGACCATATTTAGATATGTTGACGATTACCTAATTTTTGTAGAACACACTGTACTTGACAGGGCTATAGTAGATATCTTAAATGTTTTCAGGGACTGCAGCGAGGGCCTAGAGTTTACGTGGGAAGTGCCACGGGAAGGTCAGCTTCAGTTCTTGGACTTGTTGTTATCACGTAAGCCAGACCATGTTTGCTGGTTATATAGCCCGCGATCTGAGAAGCCCCTGCTTAGCTATTCTTCCGGGCTTTCAAAGACAGTTAAGAATGGCATAGCCTTCTCTTGTCTCCGCGCTGCCTTGGCAAAATCTTGTTCCCACAAAGTTAACGATAGCTTCAACAGACAAGTAGATAGATTGGTTAGCGCAGGTTACGAAGAGCATGTTCTGCGCAGAACCGCACAGAAGTTGGTTCATCTCGTGCGCAAGAGTGTATCTTTGGAGCAGCCTCAAATTGAGAGGAATTATGAAGAAAAGAAAAAGAAATGTGTCTCCATACCCTATGCGCACGGTATATCACATAATCTAAAAAATGTAGGCAGCCGGTATGGATTACAAGTTGTTTTTTCTGCACCTAACAAACTAGGAATGATATGCGCTAGGCTAGATAGAAAGCGTTTGGCAAAAAAGGATAGGTGCTCTGTTAAGCACATTTTTTCGTTTGTTGAGTGCAGAACCGCGGTTGTTTACTGTTTGCTCTTGTCATGTGGAAAAATGTACATCGGTCAAACGGGCCGGTGCATAAATACAAGGTTAACGGAGCACAAGAGAGCATTAGCTAATAATGCTTACTCGCACTTAAGACGGCATTGCTTGGAATGTGGATGCTCCCCGCTGTTCTCTGAGACTAAAATTCTTTCCAGCCACAGAGATAAGTTGACAAGGGAAGTGATCGAGGCCTTCCACATTGCAAAAAGAAAAGATTACTGTATAAGCCAAGCATCGATTACTTTGAGCGATTGCGAAGTTGGTTTTTTAGAAAATACGTTGTCATTGTAGCTCGTGGTACACCTGTCTTGTTGTATAATAACCAAGTTCTTTTACGGAATAAACTAGTTGAGAGTGCAGCGGTGTCCCTATCGTCTCTCTTTTGTAAAACGTCGTGCGCTGCTTATTTGTAATCTTTCTTCACCTGTTCGTTTTATACAGTCATAAAGTTATTGTATATTTTCGCCTCGTCTGTTTCTTTTTTGGCACAAAATTTTCAATTTACGCGTTTCGCTTAATGAGAGACGCGTAAATAATTGGCTTAGGTATCGAACCTACTATTGCGAATTGTCTATTTGAAACAGTGTGTTCCCAAATGTCACCGCCTTAAATTAGTCATTATACGCCACTGAAGCGCGTAATAACAAAGTAGCAGCTGGCAACCATTGACTATGCGGCACCATTTTAGATAGTCAAGTAGCCAAGCCATTTCAAGCCAACTGACTGTCAAAATGGCAGCGGCGGTAGGGTGGCTAGACGTGTGCGCCGACTGGTCGGCGCGCCGCCGCCGATAGTTTTCGCCGCGCCGCCGCCGCCGACGCGAACTGATCGGCGCGCCGCCGCCGCCGCCGCCGACGTTTTTTATCGGCGCAATCGACGCGCCATTTATGCGCCAGTACTGACTTTTCAGAGATTTGTCTTCTTTTTCATCGTGATTTATAGCTTCGTTTCACATTTTATGTAGCCAGTAAAAACCAGGCTTCTTAGTTATCTTCATCCAGCTTCAGAGACAGAGAGTACCACTATGAACAGCGGAACGAGTTCGGCGGCCGCTGCATAAAATGACATATTGAACAAATTGACAAAAAATAAATGTAACAGTTACAGTAAAGCATAGACACTGCCATCTTAGGCTTAGAAGCAATTTATCTGTTTTTTGTGTCGTAATTAGCTATGATTATGGTGATACGACGTTGAATGTACTGGCCCAGCGTGTTGATGCATGCGAGTTCGCCATAGCACAATTCGAATATTCATACGGATGGAAAACGGCATCATTATCAGTCCAAGACGGCAGCCTATAATTGTGCCCGAAACAGGGCGTACATAAAGAAGAAATGAAGTGGTAGCAGTGCAGCACGAATGCAGCGCGTTAGATGAAGGGAGGAGGAGGAATAAATGAGGAAGGACATGGAGGTTAGGCGTTAGATGAAGAACTACACAAAACCCCGAAGGATGAAATCAAAAGGGAGAAGTTTAATGAAGATTAAAAGCGTCGAGGCATAATACATGCTCAAACCTACTCAGGGTATATCAGCACCTGTCCGCGGTGTTAAAGTTGATAATTTTTGAGGATGACTACTTATACGCAGCGTCTGGACATGCTGCAGAAAATATTCACCATCTGTTTTATTTTTTAACTTGTCTGTTTGTACCGGCCTCTTAAGACATTGGATACCCGGGATGAAGATGCCAAGGCAATAAGATGGCAAGAGAGAGAAAGGAAGGCTGGTGGATTAACCATATCTTGGCATCCGGTTTGCTGCCTAGCACCGAGGGTTGAGAAATAGGGGCAAGAAAGGGCGTGTAGAGAGACAGAAAATAAAACGCATGTGCACTCAGGAGTAAGATGGCAAACTTAACAGAGTATTTATTACATTCTGTACAGACAGGGCGAGAGGTCTCTTGCGAATGAGCTGGGTGGCTCACTATAAAGTGTACGTTTTGACTTAATCAGAGAATGGGTCCAGAATGCGCTGTTGAATCACGAGACACACACACCATTTCTGACGGTGCCGCTCACACTCGCTCAAGTCAAGGTCTTTGATTGGGGCGTGGCCACCACACTGCACCTGTGACACCAAGAAACCATTGTGGTCGTCTCGTGGAACGTCTTATGGTGTTGGAATGCCACCTCACTTCCCGGCTAAGATGGACAGTACAAGGTGGACAGCAGGCTGGCAGCCCTTGGGTGACTTGTTTGATGAACAAAGAACGCGGCCCTCCCCCGTCGGCCCAGGCGCCGCGCGTAACAACGGCTATCCAGTTGTGAGAAGAGGCGTAATAAGCTTGTCTGAGACCACCAGTTTTAAAAAGAACAAAACAAAATTTTAAAAAACTTGCTAGTAGACAATTTACAAAAGACGGCTGGATTCATCAAAAATGCAGAGACCGACATTTGAGCGACATGTCATATATGACATAGTTCAGCAAACTGGTTTTCATCACGTAACTTGAACGGACCTACTGGCACTGGGAAAGGTTAAGAATGATTGTCGCTGACAGATGTACTTCTGTTGCGAAGGTAATGCTCAGAGTCAACCAAATAAAACTTAACATTATATTCAAGTCTTAATAAAAAAATAAATCAAGTTAGAAAGCTCCTCAGGTGGCCAAATAATAAATTACTTCACCATACTTTATGAAGAAGTAATTTGCAAATAAATAATGCAACCGCTGTTTAAATGACATTCAATGACGTGACCGCAATCAACGGTGTGTCGTCGCTATAAAACGGGAAAGTTATATGTGGACACGATCGGGCGAATGCGGCGGAGAACGAATATGTCACGTAATAAAAGCGATGTGATGTTGCACGTTTTCATCTTTACAACTCCGTGCCATTTTGCTTGCTCGTGATGTGTTCGAAGGAGCTAGCCAAGTCTTAGGTAGAAGTCAAGCAGAGTAGCCGGGGCTGATAAGAGCAACGTTTATGTTCACTATTTACACACTAAAGGTAGCATCATGGAAGCTTGATGAGAGCTTCTGAGAGCTGGTTCAGAGCGTCTCGGTGCTAGCATTTTAAGCCGTGGTCTTCCTAAAATTCTCTGCAGGAGAAAACAATAGACAGTTTGCAATAAACTGCAAGGCAGCTTTTCTGTAAGGTTAGTTTTCCAACCATAAACTCTCGTTCACAGACGGCTTTTCTCGCTCATTTTGTTTTTGCCATTCACCTTTTTGAGATCTTGTGCTCGCGTGCCTTTGCTGGAATTCGGAGAGGTGACATTTTGTTGTACTCGCGTGCTCGCGTGCACTCGCTGGAATTCGAAAAGGTAAAGGCACAATGAGGGAGAAAAGCAATCTGTGAACAAGAGTTTTTGGTTAAAAAATAAACCTTTAGGAAAGCCGCCTTGCATATCACTGTAAACGGACAGACTGCATGTCCATTTAGTCAAGGGCAGTCCAAAGAAATTGCCGTCTTCATCTCCGTCCCCCAAATGGTGGGGGTAGTGGTTAGAAGAAGGCGCCTAATTTCTGCAGCCCAGCAGGGAGCACGGCGCAGCGAATAAAGATAAAAAAACGAAAAGGAGAAAGAGAGAGAAAGTCAAACACTGCCTTCTTTTCTACCCAGGAAATAGAAAGAATGCACGTTCAGTTCGTCACACGGCGAGAGAGAAACACAACGTAGGTCATAATGCAATAATACGCACAACACAGCACAGTGCAATAACGTTGCATCGCACGTGCAGAATAGGGCCTGCAGCGCTAGGCAGGCTAGGGCCTGGGGGAGGGGAAGACTTGAGAGCACCACACAGTGTGGGAAACATACCTGACGATGAATCCCAACCTCTCGGCTAATTATTCGCGCGTCTCGTGGCACGTCGAACAAATCAAGCTGCCTCGATTTCCGACAGCTCTTCCTAGGCCGTCAGTCAGCCAGGCGTGTCCAAAGAGTTTTTGACGAGGGGAGCCAACAGCCCTAAAGAATTCGAAGTATGACTTTCGTGTTGTCGCCTCTTTTGGCGCACCTCGAGAGCGTAGACCCGGAACAAATCAGGGTAGGTGAGGTGACTTTCTGCGAACCTTACCTGCTTTCCAAACCAGTTACTACATGCAAGCTTCCCCTGAATGGATGAATGTGTGGTTGAAGAAAAAGAAAAAGACACTATCTTTCCTTGCTAGACCACGCCTCAGTCGCTTGAAGGGAAAAGGGAGAGTGGAGAAAATATTTTAGAAGTAGGTAGGAGGAGAAGGTTTGGAAGAACGTGACGGTCATGGCTGCTAGAGCAGAAAGAGAATAGGGGCCGTCGGCAGGGCACTCCGAGTCTTACAACTTGGAAATGTGGAGTTGCAACCATGTACGCAGATACCTATGGTCATTCCCACGAGAGAAAAAAAATCTGGATCACCTTTCTTGGGCTAGAATACAGAAAACTAGCTAAACGAGAAAACTAAAATAAGTAAAGAAATAACCGATAATCTAACCACCAATTGTCACCACAGCTGCGGAAGGAAAGAAGCAAAAACGTAATCCGCGACCTCGGCACCAGCGGCTACACAGAGGCATTTCTTCGTAGAACACTGTGTATAAGAAAAGACACAGCAAACACGACACCAATGGCGCGGCAACGACGCCACGGGTCGACCAAACTTGAGCTCACGGAACAGGGAACGAAGCACAATGGCAGAACACTGCGAGACCACTCGCAACATATTTGCGTCATGCATACCAGTCCCGAGGGCATGGTGTACAGCTGGTTGGGTTGTATTGTAGTCTTTCTGAATTCCTTGAAGTGCACAAAGAGCGCGAAAGGTTGGGTACAAGGAACATGAACATAGAAAACGACTTTGCCATCAAGCCTTTTGCAGTGTGTACTGGACGAACGTAGCGACGGGTGACGAACGACAGGAATTCAGTTCTTATGCGCTTCAGAAATGACTATGAATGGAAAAGTTTTTGAAAGGGAATGAAAAAAAAATCATCAAAAACATGGGTGTTGCTATGTCCGTGCAACAGAACTGCAAGCCTGTTGGAAAAAAATGGCAGCAATATCTCATAAAGAGACGGGAGAATTAAAAGCCTTTCCGATTGCCGAGAAGTAACAGAATTCTTCAATCACGTTACAGCTTGAATAAAATGATTTCCACGAGTGATGAAGGATCACATATGGCATGAACGGTGCGTTTCTGCCTCCTTCCTTCTTGAAATATGGCCGCGACAATTTTCATGGTAACCTAAATTACGCAGCCACTGTTTAATTGGTAGCAAATGACATGACAAAACCCATGATCTGTGTCATCGCTACATTTTAACAAAACTTGAAATCCTGCCAGATGGCGCATTGCTATCGGGAAATTTTGAGCGCTAACTAATGCCTCCACGCGACGTTCACAAGCACCCATCCTGTCTCTCTCGTTCTTGTTAGCGCCTTGTTTGGCGCTCACAACTTTCCAGATCGCCACATTAATTCAAAAAGAAATTAAAGTGGCATCTCAGGGCACAAGCAGTTCAACGAAATAGAGAGAGAGAACGGGCGCTCGATTGCTCGCGAATCGTGCTGCTTTCTCGTCTTTGAAGCCACATTAATAATGAATCCGGAGCTTAGCTCTTATTCTCTGTTGATTAGGCACATAATCATAGATCAAGCTCAGTGTGGATTCTGATGTCATGTATTAAAGGTGACCTGGAGTGGCACATGTGTCACAACATGCTGCAAAACCCAATTCCATGCCTTCGTACCGTCATGCTCGTTTAATACGAACGTTTGTAGATTGGACTACAGAAACAACATGAAAAGGCCGAGAAATATTTAATTCTTCCGTTCATTAGTAATGTACTTCGTTATGCGTTTTTCTGTTCTCTGGGAGCATATCAAGAGAGTTGTGTAGCATGAATGAACATAAATTGCTGTTTCTATTTCACCACAGTCGTTGAACGGTGTACTCTATAAACGCATCATCTACAATAAACTTCGTGCCAGCCCAATGCATAAAATGCTCAATTACATCGCACAAAAAAACGCGGATTTCACCGAAAGAAACTCGTAAACCTCATTAGATATTCAAACGTCAAATTTAGAAATAGCACTGCCATGAACGAGATTAACTCCATGACCAAATTTCACTGCAAAAAGCGCTTGAATAACTGCACCTTGCAGGTATGCAATATACATTGCATGAGGTTTTAGAAGTGTGGTGACATTATTAGTTAAGGTTACATTGTTTTAGCGTTGAATTAGCTTTTTAGGCACGTTTACTGTGCTTTTAGAGTTAATATTTCACCTCATCGGTAATTTAGTGACGTCATTTCATTTCCACATATTTAAAGGAGAGTTATGAATAGTTGATATCCAAGCATTTTTTTAAAGATATGTGAATGGTGTTTATCACAGGACCAACCCTAGAACGAGTGCCGGGGAGGAGAGGGGGGGGAGATACAGTTTATAATTTGAAAAATAAAATTTTCGGCTTTACAAGCCAGAACGTCAATACGACACCAAGGCACGCCATAGTGAGAGGTTTTAAATATTCGAAACCATAGGTCGGCAAAATAAATAGAGCCTATACATAGACTCTCTCAGTAAATAGGCTTTTATCTTAGGACTCAATATAGGGCCCAGCCTATAGCTGAAATTTCAGTGACATATAGGCCACCAAAAATATTTTTCTCTCGAAGGAATTTTCGCGATAGACTGATTTCAATGGAGTAAATCAGCCCGACTTTTTTTTTTTCAAATACACCTGAGATAGTCGACAAAACGTTTAGGACGTTTGGCGGGGAACGACCGATCAAACTTTACGTGGATACCTATCACTTTTCATCTCCACTGTCTCTTTCTAAGTTCATGTTCTTCCTTTCTTGACATTCAACTTCACAGTATTTTAACAAATCCGCATCATATTGGTTCTATAGAAGAAAATAGCTTGTGGTATACGCATCTTAAACAAAACTTGGCCGTGCACTTACGCCCCATCTCACTGTTTTGTATCCATCATTTCACCGTTCTCATTTCACTTACGGTATTGCCGCGTGGTTGCGACGTCAAAGAAGATGGTACGTGGGTTGCTTAAGACGACACTTTTTATTGAGTGAACATGTGCTTAGGAAAGCGCAAAGTGCTCGAAATTCGCGCTTTACACAGATAGCGGTAATCAGAGCATTGGTCGTTGGTAATATGATCTGCGCGAAGGTACGTCGCCATTTATACACGTAGCATCCATATCGTAGGTGTCTCAAGCTTATCAGAAAATTCTAAAATAATCTAGGGTGTTCGCAGACAGCCAAGCGTCCTTTGCGCAAGGCAACTGATTAATATGTGGTGTTTAACGTTTCAAAACCACCACATGATTATGAGAGATGCCGTAGTGGAGGACTCCAGAAATTTTGACAACCTGGGTTTCTTTAACATGCACCCAAATCGCAGCACATAGGCCTGCAGCATTTTCGCCTCTATCGAAAATAAAGCAGCCGCAGGTGGGACTTGATCCCGCGACCTGCGGGTCAGCAGCCGAGTACCTTAGCTACTGAACCACTACGGCAGTGCCTTTGCGCAAGACTGTGACATAAAAATACAAGCGAGCGTGTCAGTATAATAATGTTGCGATAAAATTTCAGCAGATGCAACATGTTTCACTGTGGATGCCATTTTCATACAGAACCGTCATCGCGTGGCCACGCGTTGCACGGTGGATCGACGTCTTTGGGTATTTTGAGTAGGCTAAATTTCTACCTAAAACATACGGCGTGACGACAGCACTCACGTTGACTGTAAATATTAACGAAACGAAGTGCACGCTTCGGTGGGATGATATGCATATCATTAAGAAGCTGTTGTGTATTTCTCAAAGGTCGAGATCATCAATGATCGAGCAACCCTTCTGGATGAAAGGAATATATTCATGTAATGTTTACAGCCAGCCTGTAGACCGCAACAACTAAAGGTGTGGGCCGACATCACTCCTGTAAGTCTATTTAGTGATGTATCCGTTACAATAAAAAGTAACTAAATACCTCACTAGTTACTCAAATAAGAAAAAGGGGAACGTTTCACGGCTCCACGTTATATAGATACATAAAAAGGTAACGCATTACCGTTACCGTAACCGAAAAAAACAGAACGAATGTTACCTCTGCCGTAGCTCCGGAGTCATCAGTTTTAATCAATGTGTCTTTGCTGCAGAAACACACAATGATAATTTTAAATCTCAAATTTTTGTTCCACACATACTAACCCAAGCAGGGATTATACTCAAAATGTTCAATTAACGAGAATTATTTGTACAAATGTACTGAACCTTAGCAATGTCATATAGAAGCTTATTGATGCCTGCACATGTGATGGCTTCTGACTCTGCAGTGACACAGGATGAAACCATTTTTTTTTCATTGGAGCATTATACACAAAGTGAGGTCCAATAATCCACGGTATTCATGAAGAAACTATCACTGAACTCTCAAGAAATTTAAAAATATCGGCCTTTTCTTGATCCTTCAGCACCTCCAATAAAGCAAGTCGAAATCGCCACTGTTGGATCTAGCCACCGGATTGGCCCGCCGCGCGCCAGTAGGCAATCACGGAAGCCTACATTGGTGCCTTTTTATTAGAGGGGGGGGGGGATCGGGAGATGTCGTGGGGAAAAGGGGGGGACACTTACAAGTTTGTGACACCAGATGTGCCTTGCAGAGACTTAAGTCTAGAAAAATCACGTCTTGCAACACACATCTTGAAATAGCAGCCTTTTTTTAATATGTTGCAGGTTTTATTTTTGTTTATATAATAATTCAAATCATGCCTAGAAATCAAATATACAAAAGAACAAAGGTTCCCAGCACTCGTAATTGCATTGTTCTACTGTGTCTTATCCGGAACAAGTCGAGAGTGGCAGTTGCTATTTCGATTTCTCACACATCTGATGGGTATTGAGCACGTGAACACGCTACAAAAAAGCATTGAAAAGTTGAATGTTTTATACATACTTATCAAGCATTCTTATTTGTGACGTTTTTAAGAGAAATTTTAATGGGGCCCACTTGCAAGGGGTGTTCCCCTCCCCTGACCAAACACCAAGGGTTCGGGGAGTCAACGTTCTCTGCAGGCGTGGTCAACGGACGCCCAGCTCGTGACCAGTATGGGCTGTCTATCTGAGCAAATATTGCATTTGCTCTCATCTGCACATATGACCATCGACAGGTTTTTGTCTTGGGGGGATGCAAACCCTTCTTTCAACTTGCATCACGACTGAGGGAGTAGGTCGTGTTGGTGTCGCTAGAGTGGGTAGCAAGTGCTGGTGGAGCTTGAAGGGTTCAAGTGTCCTTTTTGCACCACCCGCCTGGCCCATGTCTACACTTCATTCATTGAACACCGCGCTGAGAACTAGTTGAATTAATGCGCAGATTTGTTTCCTTCCGCATCCTATACCGCTGAATAAAAGATTCTCACATTGCGAAAAGTAGGTATTTTGATTCGTTTGAAGGAAAGTTACATTCAAAGCATGACAGATACTCAAAAAAGCGGTTTCATGCAATCGTAATAAGAAAACTCGAAGCAGAGGTGCTTCTTCTTTTGTGCAGCGTACAATGTAAAAGTAAGATCAGATCCGGAAAAAGCGAAATGAGTGACGTGCGTCACTGCTTGCTCATTGTTCAATGAAAAAAGGTTTCATGAAGTATGACGTTGCCAACAACAACAACAACTTAAAACAACATCTTAAAGTAAAAAAAGCAAAGTGCTGCACATTTACCGTAGAACATGGACATAGATTGAAATACGCGTTATTTTTTCATGAAAGCGAAATAAAAACTATTTTACAAAACGCTTTGCATTCATCGGGATGTCGACACATCTGTGTAGTGTCATTTATGCTATTTGGATTAAAATTCCCGAATTTCAACTAATTCAGTAACCTGTGGCGGAAGAGCCTTTTGAATTTTCAGTTTCGGTTTCTGCGCCGCCGACGCCGCCGCCGCCGACGAAAATTGGCCGCACGCCGCCGCCGATGAAAAAACCGGCGTGCGCCGACAACGCCGCCGCCGCCGACTCTGTACGACCCCCACGCCGCCGCCGGTCAAAATCGCCTCGGCGCACACCTCTAAGGGTGGCTAGAATGGGGAGGTGTGATGACCGGCCTCCGGAGTATGGTGGCTAGAATTGGGAGGTGACGCCAACGGGAGCTCGGAGCCGCTCCTTCGTTTCGAGCAGCGCGGCGGTGGCGCTGTCGGCGGAATGGTGATGCTAGTTACGCGCGCGCGCCTTGAGCGCGCGGACCTTTCAAAGATGCTGTTGCTGAAGCATGATTCAGATAAATTGGCGATTCAGATAACTCACTGTGACGATGGCTGATAGAACGCCATTTCAAGCATTAAAAGAAATTGGCTGCCGCTGCAAGACTTCTGTGACGTTGAATCTGCGCAAATTAAAGCTTTCGTTCGCATATCCCTGCAGTGTTTTGGAGTGCAAGGCGACGACGTTTTTTTAAAAAAAATATTACCAAAGTTCTGGGCGAGGAAAATAAAACAAATATTTATTGCACATCATATTATTAGGAAGATCTATTGCACATCATGGAATACAGGGTAAAATAAAATAAAATGAAAAAATACGCACATTTACATACGCTCGGGAGTAGTTAAAAACATTGAAACATTGCACACAGACAGCGCATCGCTTGGCACTAAGTAATAAGAGGCATACAATCACTTTCCACTCGGCAAAAAAAAATCAATAGAGCTTAAAGTTACAATATCAAACTCAGAGCACGCGTCTAAGCTTCAGCAATTTCATTCTTTCCTGCTTAGCGTTTCGTTTGCTGTTCTGGGCATTGACATGAAAGTGGAGCCTAGTAAGAACATAAAACTTGATAATTTTGTTTGTGAGGGACATACTGTGGTCAGGGCAGCCAACAAGTGTAAGCTTTCTTAACTGCAAGAAGGAAACCAAGTCCATGATGCTGTCAGGTTTGACTTCTGTAACACTGAAGCAGTGGGTAAAAGTGTTCTCGAGAGTGGTCACGAGTTCATTGAGCTTGACTGATGGGTACAGCAGGCCTCCTCGGTCAACAGCAGCCGTGAGGGATGCTGCAGCTGGAGATGGATCGTTCTCGCCTTGTAGGAGCTGCTGGCTGCACTCTGCACATTTGGTGCTTGCAACGCTTTTTCTTGCCACATATCCAGCCATGTAGAATATGAGTCTGGCATCGCTGCTTTGCACGACCATGTCTGCATGCTCGGTGCCGTGGCCGTATTCATTGAGCACTTCATGTGCTTCGGCAAGGTTTCCTACGTCAAGAAGCTCGTCTAATTTCCTCCGAGGAGTGAGGTCCTTTCCGTTGTCAGCTCCCAGCAGACTTCTCAGCAGTCCTGAGGACACATTGCTTCCTTTCGGTGGTTTTGCCAAATTCTGGAAGCTCAAAGTGTTGACCGAGATTAGGAACTGGGAGGCAGTCGGATGATCATTGCATCCAGACATTTGTCGGACGATTCCAAACAGCCTCTCCAGGGGGTCCTGACTCAAGCGGCATGTCATCATATAGCTGAAGTTCAACTTCATCGTCAGGTAGCGGAGAAGGTGTAGCGTGCTTGATAAGGTAACACGAAGCCCCTCGGCTGTACTGTGGCTTAGGAAACCTCCGGAGCCAGCAGCTGTTTTCCAATCGTCCAGGTAAGTCAAGAAGTTTTGAATGCACTTCTCGTGCACCCGAACTGCACCTTGAAGTCATGGCCTCAATGAGCCTTCTCATTCTTTCCACAAAGCTGACTGTCGCCGCTGTGCTCCCATGCTTTTCTTCGATGGTTGCATTGTACAAGAAAAGGCCTCTGAGGACTTCATCACTGTAAAGCCGCACTGCATAATTTACCCTCATTTTCTCAAAGCCATTGGGATGCACAACCGATTTGCTAATATGAGGCATGGCTTTGAGAGTCGTGTCATGCTGTTCATCAAGCTTCCGGGCACAGTCAATAGGGTCAACACTGGCATGGCCTTCTGGCAGTTTCACGCCCGTTCGAACAAAGGTGTTCCTCACACATTTAAGAAGGTGTGGGAAGTCCGAGATGAAGTGCAGAAAACGTTCTGGGTCTGTAGGGTGCTGCCTTCTACATACTGTGTTTTCTTTCCTGCCGTGTATGCCGAATGAGTGCCACATGCTTCTGTTCCACGCAGCTCCATCAGTGGTGATAAAGTCTACGTGCAGACCGGCGTTTTCGCTCATGACTACTGCTTCGAGGATTATTTTGCCTAACGTCTCGGACTTCACATTGCTGCGTGATGCGAACACACCAATAATCTGGTGCCACGTGCCTGTAAAAGGCACGAACAATACTACAAGGCCATGGTCACATGCTACGGAGCGCTCACTCTCTGGTGTGAACTTCCCAAGGTCCACAAAACCTTCGATGGTGCCATCGGTTCCCAAGCTCAAGTGTTCAGATAGCTTAATCTCATCAATTAACAGCCCACCATGGCGCTGGAACAAGTCCATAGATTTTGTTTTTTCCGCCACAGCAGCAAACACTTTTTCGCTCAGGCCGAATCCACTCCTGTAACGCTTGAGATATCGACGTAGTGATGTTCGAGAAGGCAACGCCATGATGTTGTTTTTGCGTATATGCTCATAGAGGCGTGGGCTTTTCATGGACATAATAAGGCACTCTAGAGCCCATTCACTTTCATACTTCATCCCTTTCGTGGATTTTCTTTTAGCCGCAGCAAAGCACGCCTTGACTTGTTGCTGCTGCTTAATGGGTAGGGCCTTCACCGCTTCTTCAAATGCTGTAGAATCATTCCGTGCATTCTTTTCTTTCATTTGTTTGATGAGTGATTTAGCCTGCAGGACACTCAGGCGACTCCTTTTCGCTTGCGCTGTTCGCAGCTTAAGCCTGTATGAAAGCTTTTGGGACTGGGCCACATTTTTGCCTTTTCTTCGCCTGTAGGACTCACGATTCAGGAGTAGTCTTCTGAGGTGCTTGCATTGTGGGCAGGCTTTTTCTGGCGTTGGAGCAACCCCACGGCAAGATGGGCTGAAGGTTCTGCCATCAAAAGTCTTCTCCTTGTACTTTAAATTCACTCCAAATTCACCAGTTTTACCAAACCCTCTGCATGGTATCATGGAGTCGACGTCGCGAAGCAACTCTTCTGCCATTTCGATGTCGGTAATGTCAAGGGTCTTTATTTTTGTGGCTTGCACAAAAGCTGTCGCTTGAAGTTTGTTTTCATCTGATGTCATTAGCACATACTTGTCAATAGTCAACTTGTCACCATCTAGTGCGCAAACTGTAAACACCGTGGCGTTGTCGGCTCCAGCAATTAGATGTCGAGCCCAGTAAGCGCTGGGAAGACCACACTTGCGGACGTCGGGAATTGCGGGCACATTCGGAACAGGTATTTGGTTACTGTCGCTTTCTGTGCTGTACGAGCCAGCTGTCTCCTCGCAAGCAGACGTGCTTGGTTCCTGACGCCGAATTTTCGATGGTAGGCCGCAAGTGGATGTTCTTGACGTCCTTTTCTTCGGCACTTTCTTTGAAAGATACGCAGGAACATTTGGGAATATGGTTGGCACCGCGTCAGATTTCAGCACCGGTTTCCCTCGGGGAATCTGAACAGTTTCGCCGTTTATCACATGCGTGTAAAAACGCTCAATAAACTGCTCGTCGAAATGAAGCTCACATAGCGCCGACTTCACGTCCAACGACTTGTCGGCACGGGGTACGGCTCGTTGCCAGGCTTCGAAGAGGGCAGGGTCTTTGGGAACAGAGAAAAGAGAAGCACGCTGACCTTGCTCCCTCGATGACACATAGCCGCTCGTGCAGCCAGGAGCAAAGCAGTGGCGTTGCCTCGCTTTCGTAGTGCTGGAGTTCATCCTAAGGTCGGCACTCACACTGTCATGTCAGCAACTAAATACATTTTGCCATAAGCGAGACATCAACGCGGAAAACTGCACACACCCAGACACGCTTCCAGAGGCGAACCAGCGAACCCAGCGGCGAGTCGACGAGAGAGCGCGGAGCGCGCGCTTCGCCCGCATCACTATGCCGACAGGAGCGCCGTGGTGGCCGTCGCGGCGGCGCTTGAAAACGAGGATCGCGCGCGCTCGGCGACTATGCGGGCGCTGGCGTCACCTCCCAATTCTAGCCACCATACTCCGGAGGCTGGCCCAAAAGCGCGTTCCTGCCGCGCGGTGGCGCTACCGGTGGGGGCGCTGTGCTTTTCTCGCGTCGTCTACTTGCCTCTGGGCGGGTAAATGATTCGACCGCGCTCAGTTTTACCGCTGTAGTCTTATCAATTATGTTGTTGACGTCGAGAAACTTGCACGTGTAATCTACAAGCGCAAACCACGCAGCCGATACAGAGCGTGGGTTTCGCGACCACTTCTTGCGAGGTGGGCGCGCTTGTCACGCGAAAAATAGTTTAGAGAAATTTCTCCCGCAGACCAGCAGGTGGCAACAACCCTGCGTGTGTCGCTCGCATATTTGTTATACATTTTCGATTGCAATAGTACTTTAAAGAGTGGAAGTCAATGCAGTTTTTATGCAGTGCGGCAGAAGAATGCAATAAAGTACAAGACTGGTGGCTTGATACAAGTTTATTGGAAACAGTACACTAAATCATTACATAACACAGGGCTTCACCTTCTTGGCTTTATTCTGCACAGCATGCTGGTTTAGCCCTTTCAGCAGAAAATGGACACGCGTAATGCTGGATAACCTGACAACCGATGTTGTTAAAGAAGCTGAACGCTCACTGCAGCCAATTTACCTGGAAGAAAAAAATACCTGGAAGAAACAACAAAATGGGCGACATGTGAAGTATATGAAATAATTTTTCACTGTTGTGATATGCCCAAGACGTATGTACCAAAACACAACATACCTTGTGACACAGATCCATCACACACAGCGGAGAACAGGCCATTTGCTGACAATGTTGTGCAGTCAGACACATCTAATCGCTTCGCTGGTATTTCCCACTCCACAACACACAGAGAGTTTTTCTGCATACACCAGAAGCTCTTGGGCCTCTTCCTCAGACTCAACGGTGCGCTGACAGCGAAGGTGGCCAGCCAGGAAAATGGTGCAGGAGGGTGAATTTCGCTCTCCAATTTCGAACACAGCTATCTTGTTGAAGGCAACAGGAGGTACTTTGTTTTTATGATGTTCAGCTGTTTGGTAACTCGCTATGTTTTTGTTTTGGAATGTCTGACGTGACCAATACTCCGATGGTAGTCGAAGACTAAAAATGAAGTGTTTCCGAGGTACTTCATCGTTGACTATGTCCAGTTCGTCATGAGGAATGAGCTGAACCGATTCGCGTTCTGAATCGTCAATGTCCTCGCGGCTCTTCTTTGCAGGCACGGAAGAGCCCTGTCCCTTTCTCCTCTTCCTCTCTTTTGGCAGAGTTTTCGTCATATACTTTGGAAGGTTCGGGAAAATTGTTGGAATAGCACTCTCCTTAAGGGCAGGCACATCGCGTGGTATATGGACCTCCTTTCCATTCACAATGTGCACGTAGTGTCTCATGATAAACCTGAAAACATAATAAAAAGTGAGCGTAGCCTCTGTAATGAAGACACTTCGGATTTCCAAGCAACGAAACAACAATTAATGCATGTGCTGCAGCGTTAGGTGACCCACAACTAGCCGCGGGTCGATGGAGGCAGAACGCAAAACGCGCCCACGTGGAGCAACATGCCAATGTAAGTACAAGAACAACCGATCATCTGAATTAGTCTGGCTCTTTCCACTCCACTTCTGCTGCTCATGACCCGTGTGTCACACCGGGTCAGTGTGTTAACTTGTAGAAACCTCAACTTTTCTATATGCTTAAACATGTACGAATTCTATACGTACCTTGGGTCAAGATGCCTTTCGCAAACTGCAGAATTCTCTTGCAGTGGCTTGTCGGCCCTTGGTATGGCACGTGCCCACTTTTCAAATTCATCCTCACGGGCAGGTGCACGACAGAGAGACAGTCTTTCACCGCATGACTTGTAGCCGGCGTCGCAACCTGGCACAAAGCACCACCTCTGCGTTTTCTTTTCCCCGTCGACGACATTCTTCAGAGCGGTTCAAAAATTGACGACAACCGCTGACATCATCTCCTTCAAGAAATCGGGAAGCGATAGAAAAAGCAGGCCGTACTTCGCGAACAGCGACAGCTTACTTGCGCTGCTCCGTCACCAACGAGACACGAGCAACACATGCTCACAGTCGGCACATGCCAACAGCGCTCCAGACTGACGCGCCAAATTTCCCCCCAGCGGCGAGAACGCGCAGAGGGGCCTCGCTAGGCAAGAGGCCGCCGCCGCAGTCATCACACCTCCCCATTCTAGCCACCCTAGCGGCGGCCCTGTCAGGGAAGGTGGAGTGTATTAGTGGAAGTTCGTGGCCTTTATTGTTTGTGTGCATGGTTAAAAGTGAGATATGTGTGAGTCGTAGGTGATGACGCCAGGTAAATTGCCGTGTTGATGGGTGCACTGGGCTGCACAACGTTAAGACTGATCATGGATGCATTGTTACCAGCCGACTGCGGCGAGGTGTGGTTCGAAGCAGCGTGGAACACCAGATATCAATTGTGCTTCGAAGCAGCATGGTCCGAACGTGGAAGGATCTACTTCTGCATTTGACACATGGCCTGACCTCGGGCAAGTCAAGTCAACGCCCGTGTAGAGTGTACCGATAGGCTGCCAGAGCGGAGCCTCTAACACTGAGTGCATTGGGCGCGATACACGTGGTGATGAAGCCACTGTGTCAAACTTTCGAGGAAGATTACAAACGTATTTAATTGACCTGTGTTGACTGCCTTAATACTGCTTTTCTTTTTTCAGACTATACGCGGACTCGAATGCTTGACAAAACTGTCAGTTGTGATTAATTACTGTTAAATAAATTTCAGTCAACAAGCTTTGTTTTGTCACCTGTCTGTTGATTAATACAGTATATATACACGAGACCTCGCAGGTGTTTTTCTTTTGATGTATTGAAATATCATGAAAAGAAGTAAATCCTAAGTAGTATCACTGCCTACAGTACCGAACCGGCCACACAGTCGTTCTGAAAAGATACTGAAAAAGTCCTGAAGTGTTGTATTGAGGATGTGCTGAAGTTATGTGTACGGACAAAGGGACGGGATTAGTGCCATTCTAGTACCATAAGAGGACATTCTGAGGGTGTCATATTGTCCTCACGAAAGCATACTGAGGACGTCCTGAGGTTGTGTTTGTGTTGTCTAGGTTAGGTCACTCGTCGCGAGTACCAGTGGTAGTTTCGAGGTGAGAACTTCGCTGTTGCGACAGCATTCACTGTGAAGCAACTCTGACTAACTTGTGTAACGCTGTCCCTCCGTACAACGCACCGCAGGTGTTGGTGCGGTGCCAAGTAGGTCAGACCACTGCTACGCGTTGGCGTTGCGCTCCCCTCGCTGACGTCACTCTCTTGCTTGCCACGTCCAGTTGCCCATAACACATGCAGCGACCAATGCTCACTACACCCCCAAATTGTCGGTTCATGAGCAATAAACCTGACACGCACCTAACTTACGCGTTGAAATATATCTGTACGTGTCACCTACAAGACCTATGCCAGCCATTGCTTTAAACAAAACTCGCAGCACTCATCACAGCAACCGCGTTAGCGCCTTACAACCCGTGCGCAACGCTGCTGCTTCGCATCCCATCAGGGTTACCTTCGGCGAGATGGCCTTTTTTGTTATTGTTGTTGTTGTGCTAATTGGTGTTCGTTCATAACTTTTTAGCATGCTAAACAACACATTCACAAGAAAAGCTGCTGGGCCTGCGCGGAAGAAGCCGCACAGTCACAGTGAAAGCAGAGCGGCCTTTCATTTCAGAGCCTTTTCTAAACACTCATTGGGTGAGTGCTGAAAGCAAACTTGCTTGATGCCCACTACAGCCTTAATAATAGATATTTTAGGGTAGTTGGCCGACATTCCCTATACTATTTTTTGTCATTCTTCTGAGAAGCGTGGTGTCCACTAAACTATTGCGAAGAATTTCGTGCCATTAGCTTATGCAGTGGCTGACAACAATGATGAATTATGTCTGAAGTGGGTATGTGCAACAGCTAATAGATGAACAAAAACAAGCTTTTGTAATGGGTTGGAGCATTAAACGACCCACTCGTTACGCTGTTCGCATTGTGCGACGACTGCAGGCTTGTTCTTTCGCCGTTTTAAAACGTTTTACAAGTCGTATTACCGCGATTGATTTCCTGACATCAAGCCTGCCTAAGGCAAGTTTGCCAACAAGTCCGAGTTGTGATCTTATAACAGCTTTCGCTGTAAATACAGGGGACAGAGTGCCACCAAGCACTAATTTACTCTATACCCTGCGTCCTGTCCCTTGCACTGCGCAAGGGACAGGACGCAGTGAAAGGGACAGGACACTAGCAAACTTGTCACGTCTTTATTTGTTGGTGTTTTTATGATTGTAGAGGAGTGTGTACAAAATATTTGAGGATTACCCGATCATCGCCGAGCAAGCTCCTCTAACATCCTTCACTTAGTGCATATGGTGGCAATTTTTAAAACAGCATATAATAAAGACTTAGACATACGAGACTTCCTTACGGTCACTAGTTTTTGATTTGTCAAGTGACAGAACATACACAGCAGATAGCTCATTGTTAAGTATACTACTTGCGTTACCACTCTTTTGGACATACGCTATTGTATTCCTTTAGATTTTTAACCACCTTCTGTATCTAGGCTTCTGCAAATAATGAATTTAGGTTCAAAATGAATAGCGATTCGATTCCAATGATTTTAAATTCAAATTGAAGAGGAGATACCACATATAAAAATTCGACCACTTGTCACGACAAGCGATCAAATTGTAAGCGAATGAGCAGAATTCTAAGCTTTTATGAGCAGAAATGAGAGGTCAAGGAAAGCTTTTATAGTGTTATTAGGTGCCTATATATACCTACTTATGGCGTTCGTGCCAAAACGCTTATAGGTGCCTATAAATGTGTCTTTTTTAAATGGGTGCCTACGTGAGCACAATCTAACCTCCATTTTCATATTAGAGCGCAGTTTGATACTATTGTTCGTGTTACCGGCAACACTGCCGATTAGGAACATTACGGGATTCAAGCTCTATCAAAAACTCGAGTGGGGGCGTGCGTGTGTTCTCGTAGTACCGTAGAGGCTGCGCCGACTGAAGTGAAACCGTAGGAGGTGCCTGAACAAACAGCGGGGAAGAGGAAGCTGTGCGCTTCAAGGCTTCCGCATAGGTCGCACGATGGTAGTCAGCCGGGGCGGGTGCGGCGTTATCCAGACTCACAGGGTCATGAAGGGCATGATGCAGCTCGTTCTTGACGATGCTTGCAATGGAACTCACCGTAGGTAGTGGTGGTGCGGCAGCCTTTTGCAGCTCCTCGCGTACTATAGAGCGGAGGTCGCGCAGACACTCGGTGTTGCTCCCAATAGTCGTGAGCACTTGAGCAGTGGACGTGTTCACTTGCGGCTCATACAGGGTGGATCGATGCTGAAGCATCTTTTCCATCGTGACGGCTTCGGACGAAAACTCGGCGACCGTGTTCGGAGGGCTACGTACAAGGCCAGCGAAAAGCTGCTCCTTAACTCCCCGCATCAGGTGACGAAACTTCTTTTCTTCTGTCATACTCGGATCAGCCCGTTGGAGCAGGCGCGTCGTATCTTCCACATAGGTCATGACAGTTTCATTGTGCATCTGGATGCGGGCCTGGAGCGCTCGCTCCGCTCGTTCGTGGCGATCAGCACTTCTGTAAGTATCCAACAGCTGGCGGCGGAATTCGGGCCACGATGTCATCTGTTCCTCATGATTCATGTACCACGTACGTGCTCCATCTTCCGAATAGAAGTACACACGATGTAGTTTGGCCGCGTCGTTCCATTCGTTCAAAGCAGTCACGCGCTCGAAGTCGACCAATCAGTCCTCGACGTCTTCGAGCTCGGTGCCATGAAACGGTGTCGGAACCTGTGGACTTTCGAGGGTGTACCAAGTCACCCTGGGGTTTTCCGTACCTGTTAAAGTGGTTTGAACGGACGTGCTCATTATACTGGTGTGAACTGTCGGGTCAGCTTCAGGTGGTAATCCCCTGATCCTGCGGCTTGTCCGATGAACGGGAGTGTTGACCCGCACTGGGCTTGTGGTGCCGCTTTCAAGAGGGGTCTGAAACATCCGTGAGGGGCTAACCCGCACCAAATGTCACGTCGCTCCAGGGGTATCGACAAGGTTTACCGACGTCTGAGCAACAGGGCTCTAACCAAACGCGTTGGTTGGGCTTGGTTGGTTGTTCCTCAAAGTCCTGGCACAGGCCACCATGGGGATCGGCCATGAAACGGATGGTGCCTCATTTGTGAGGTGGAGTAGTTTGTTGGGCTTGTTTGCCAGAGCGGCCCCCTCACGCGCACTTCTTTCTCTTTTGTGGCGTGAGCCTTTGCCTTGGCATACGAGCCACTACTAGAAGTAGGTGGCAATATACATATGCTGGTTTCGGGATGCTAAACCTCACATATCAACCTGCGCTCCCACAGCATACCTGGCATCATGGCATGCGGAGAAGTCAATTATCAGCTCGTTTAACAACATATAATGAACATCATTGTACTGAGAACTGAACTCAAACCTCATAACACCAAAGTTGGATCTTACACGAAAATAGGTTCGTTATATCGAAAAATTCGTTATAAAGGTATATTCCCGGCTATTGCAAGACTTTCGTTTACTTCGTTATAACCGATATTTCTTTATATCTGGCTTTGTTATATCCAGGTTTCAATCTACACATTGTCACTGGCGTGCGTATACAAAAGGATTTCGTTGAATAATCGAACTCAAGTGTATCTATGCCCAGTAAATACAACACCAGACAGTGCATACTTAGGGTGGGCGTCCCATATCGCACACCAGGAAACATAAAGTCACCCCCTACGTGGGCCCTGCAGTCCCGGCGCCAGGCAAAGTTCAGTGTAAACACCACGCACCCCGCCGCAGCAGGAACAAAGGCTCCTCTCTTCCAATTGACCCCGAAGAAAACTCTGGAGAAGCCGCGATATTTCGACGAAGCTGACCTAGAGCTTGAGGCAGTCGAGACTTGGTTCGGGCAAAGGCAAGATGTGCATGGACTCCTGGACAGAACCCACATAGGCTAAGCTCTAGGGCCTGGTGTCAATTGCTACTGCGGACCCAAACATCCACCAAGAAAAGTACTATATTCGGATTATGTTGTTTAACGTGCAGCGAAGTTAGGTTACTAGTTGGAATCCTAATTAGCAATGTCGAATTCGAAGCAGCCACTACAGTTATAACATTGTTGTCAGTACCTTTTCATGTGTATTTCATTTTCATGTTTTATTGAAAGTAAATAGTTAAAGTGAAGTGCGTCTGCGTGCATCCCTCTGGATGCCATTACTTTATGGACGGTGACACACTGAACATGACTGTTACATACACACCAACAACTAAACACATATTGTGTAATGTGCAGTGCGTATGCTTTCTAAATGTATATTGTACCGGTTGAGTATTTCATTCGAGTTCCAACTTAAAAATTTAGCTTTTTTTTTATTTTGAAGTAATGAATTTTTTTTATTGTGAAGCATGAAGAAATTAATTTTGCTTGTTAGGTGCAGTTTTTTAGCCATGTATACCATATCAGTGTATTCAGTTGGGCCTCAGGCACAATCAAGCTAGTTTTGTAGCTTGTGGCCTGTGGTCCTTTTCCCCCTTTTTTTATAGCAATAATGTAGACAACTTTATCATTTATTCATTTATAGTTAAACAGTTCAGTTGTGGTGGCTTAGCCCTTTGAGACACTTCATACAAAATTATGTACACTTGTTCTTGCTAGGTATGTTGACAAATGGCTAAGAGAACACATATATGCATCATTAAACACCATTTTGCAGTGTTCCAGTTACAATGTAAAGGCTTTGCTGAAGGCCCTACCATTTCTGTCAAGCAGCGTCTGAAGTAAAATTTCTCGTTCTTAAAATGAACAAAGAAGCTGAAAATGAATAGGCACTGTATTCCTAGCTTACAATTTCTTATATTTATCTAAAACAGCAGGACCGGACAATAAGTATTGTAAATTTAATATTTATTGTTACAAGACATATAAATAATGTTTTCGTAGATATGAAATGTTGAAAGCCTCGAAATTATGCACACATTTGACTATATACAGGTTGTTTTTACATGCAACATCTGAAGGATTGATAAGAGGTCTGACAACCTCGTTAATGTACCAAAATTTTAAAAACCCATCAAGCTGGTCATGTTTGCAGCCTCCCGGAGTACCAGGATGACAAAACTAGATCTATACAGCGTGAAACTCTATACAATACAAACAGAGTTGACAAGGAGTAGTATATACAGTGTGCCAGCCCATTTGTCCACAATAAAAAATTTTGGTGCAATAATTTACTGCACGGTCATAAGTACGAGCCTACATGCATGCAGCAGCTCTTGTAAAAAGGAAAAAAAAAGCGGAGCACTAAAACTGACAATTTCTGCCAACTGAAAGAGCAGGTTAATAGGTTTTCACATTGCCAGAGTTGGTGCAGGCCCTCTCCTGCTGTCTTTTGTTGGCTGATCAAAGTAAAATGATTCGCACTATTTAAAACATTTGTCAAAAACAGTGTCGCTTGTCAAAAGTGAAGGCACAGAGACTGCCGTCAGACTCGACAGTTGTCTTGCTCAGCTATTGGAAAGGACGGCACCCTCGTCCAAGGAAGCCTGCAGAATGCTTCGCTCGTGTTTCATGAACGAAAGCAGAGAGTCTGAAAGCGGCTGTTCGAACTGTCGATCCTGCGAGAGAAAAGCCAAAGAGATAAGAGTACTGCTGAACATCTAGATATAGTACAAAGAGTCATCAGTAAATAACTTGAACACCCCTATTATCAACATCACTCTGGATTTAAAGGGGCCCTGCAATGTTCCTTGTTCTGCCTGCATTCTGAAGCACTGGGCTGTGTGTTGTGCTGAATACAGAGATGAACACAACAAGAAATACAGAAGTTGGAGCAAGGTGACAGAAGTTATTCACCTTAAAAATTCAAAACCCTTGCAGACGACAAGAAAAAAACGTGCCCATTGACGTCGAAGGCAGGTTTCAACTGTAGGCACACTGGTGTCTCTTATACCCATTTGTCTCTTGTATCAGTGTCTCCTATAAAGGGGTTCGACTGTATTTAACAATCAGAAGTCTTCTGTATTCAGAGGTAATATAAAGAATGCTTTTTAAAATTTTAACACACAAAAAGTGTGGCCTAGCTAGGTTTGCATGAATGTTACTCAACTGTTTCGTTACCAGGCCTATTCAAATCTATCACTAGTGATCGACACTTTTGGGTCATCGATTTTGGCAAGTAAAATTTGTTTCTCATGCATCCAGCGCTTTCTAGTAGTTAGTCCAGCCACTTAACTTTCAGAATCATTTAGAACTCCTGTTTTGGCAACGTAGTGATTTTTGACAGACCTTTGCGCAAACCAATGCGCGTGTATTGTTAAAAAAGTGCACTAGGCTGGGGAACGTGATGGAAGTGCGTGCCCCTCGTGATTATGCTACAGTCAACGTTTCTACAACCAGGCAAGTCCTAAGAGTCAAACTACCCGAGTCAGACTACCCGTCACACGGCGCAAGGACAGCTTCCAATTTGGTGGCGCTGGCGGCGCAACAAGCTCCCGCTAGCATACGAAAACACGTAGTCGCCGTGGCAAGACGATGTGGCGGCCATTCTTAAAGAGCTTTGCTAACAGTATAATATTGGGATTTGCTGTTGTGCTGCCGCAGAAACTTAATACTGCACTATATTTAGTAGCATAAGGCAAATACATTATAATTATGGCTTTCTGAACTGCCCACGATAAACGATGCTTCATATATATTTCAACATGTTCTGTAAGAACATTTCGTGATGACGCATAGTAGTCTTCTGGTAGAGGCCTGGTTGACGACGGTCGGAGGTCTGCAACGGCACGTCGAGGCGATGACATCCGGTGGTGGCCGTGACCCGTCGGGGAAAATGGAAGCCGCAGGGCGAAATCTGCAGTTTCTGAGTGCGGTTGGTTTTCGACGTGTCGCTCTCGCATCTAGTAGGGAGGTGGCTCGGGGCACGTGGCGAACGAGCATTGGTAATGAGCGTCACCTGTTCGAAGCCGTACAAGCTCTTCGCGAACTACACGACGTACGAGGAAGAGAATGTCTTCGAAGGCAGCAACGTCCATACTTGCAACAGTAAGAACATTGTCCAAGTGCCTGAACTTGGGTAAAATTCTCCGGCTCTTCAACGCCTCAAAAGCGCGACACTGTTGCCTGAAAATAGGAGTGTTCTTTCGTTATGAAAATAGGAGTGTTCTTTCGTTATGAGAAAATTGTACATGTCCTCGGGGATGCCTTTTAACAAATGACCGACTGTTTTCGACAGACATATTTGCCTTGACCATCCCGCAAAGCTTCCATATCTCTGCAATGTAGGTTGTGCACGTTTCACCGGGTGACTGAGCCCTACGTTACAGCGTTTGCTCAGCTTTATTTTTCATAGAACTCGTGTCCCCAAAGCAGGCCTTCAGTTCCTCAACAAATATATTCCAAGTGGTGAGGACATGTTCATGGTTCTCAAACAAAAGCAAAGCAGTCCCAGCAAGGAAGAATACTACGTTCACAAGCTTCGCCGGCGCGCCCTATCCGTAGTAGCAGCTCACTCTGTCGTAGAGTTTTTGCCAAGCATCCAAGTCTTCGTCAGTTTTACCTGAGAATATCCGTGGTTCAAGTGCCCAGTAGTCTGGTCGTCAAGGTCTACGGCCACCTTGAGCCATGTTGGTGGCACTGGTGGATGCAGCAGCGTAGTACGTCAACGGGATTGCTGTGTCGTAATTCATGCTGATGTTGTCCGGGAGTAGGACAGCTAACTGTCTGCTCCTTCGAAGAACTTCTGCTGCGGGGCGCAGGACCCAGCACCTCCACCAAAGCTGTTACGGATGTGGTGGGTTTATTTAGACTGAAAATGCCAGCGCTCAACCGTCACTGCCGAATCACCATCGCTCGAGAGCGCCCTACCTTTTTTTCTCTCTCGCTCTTTCAATACCCGTAACGATATATGTGTGTGTATATATAAATATATATAAAAAGAAGCGTAATCCACACAAAGAACGTTTCAGCACACATTAGACGAACGTTTCGGCCGTGGGACCGGCCTTCGTCTAGGGATGGCCGGTCCAACGACCAAAACGTTCGTCTAATGTGTGCTGAAACGTTCGTTGTATGAATTACGTTTCTTTTTACACCATCAGAGCCAGCGTGATACATCTTATAGCGCGACACTTCTTATAGCGTGATACTTCTTATACTTCTGTGTGCATCGTCTCTGTGTGCCACCCACCCACCCACGCACCCATCCACCCACCCACCCATCTATTTAGCCGCCTATGACTTTTTAGCTCTCTTGGCCTTTTCAATAATGGTATCGATACCAAACTTGGTATGGCATAACATGACTGTATGAAGGACATAATTGACTAGTCGTAACATGAAAATCATGACATGTACGTTATCGATGTCATGATTTACATTTCATGGTCCTGCAGCTCTTGCGGTGGTTTTGTTGACATGGCATGTTGCAAAACTGGTATGGTATGACATGATTGCATGGCGAATACAAGCGACAGACCCTACCATGAAAATCATGACATGTATATGATGGCGATGGCGTAGTGGTTAGAGCATCCGCCTCGCATGCAAATGGTCCGTGGTTCAAATCCCGGTGCCGCGCAGTTCCCAGCCGAATAAAAACAAATCCGCGTGGTGATGGAACTGCATTAAGAGGCCTGGGGTGCGGCCTCACCGGCAAAACACCACCGGGAACGCACCCCCTCACCAGAGAAGCATTGTCCACCCTGGTGCAGTATCAGGCTACTACCTCCGACATGCACACGTGAAATAAACCACGGCCTCAGTCCCCAGCAGCTGTGAAGCTACTGACCACGACGGCGGTCAGATCTGCAACCCGGCAGAGGGTGCTAAGAATCTCTGGATCCGGACAGGCCGCCATTCGAACCTGAACTTGGCAACGCTTAACGCTACAACCTTATCTAGTGAGGGAAGTCTAGCTGTACTATTCGAGGAGCTAGAGGGCATTAAATGGGACATAATAGGGCTTAGTGAGGTTAGGAGGACAGATGAGCCTATACTGTGCTACGCAATGGGCACGTCCTTTGCTATAGGGGCTTGGCTGACAGAAGAGAACTGGGAGAGGGGTTCCTAATTCACAGAAACATAGCTGGCAACATAGAGGAATACTATAGCACTAATGAAAGAGTGGTAGGTATCGTAATTAAACTGAATAAAAGATACAAGATGAAGGTGGTACAGGCTTACGCGCCTACATCCAGTCATGATGACGCTTCAGTTGAAAGCTTCTATGAAGACGTGGAATCGGCAATGAGTAAGGTAAAAACACAGTATACTATACTGATGGGAGACTTTAATGCAAAGGTAGGGAAGAAGCAGGCTGGAGACCAGGCAGTAGAAGATTATGGTATCGGTACTAGAAACGCCAGAGGAGAGCTACTAGTAGAATTCACAGAACGCAATAATTGACGGATTTTGAATACCTTCTACCGAAAAAGAGGAAACCGAAAGTGGACATGGAGGAGCCCTAATGGCGAAAATAAGAACGAAATAGACTTTATAATGAGTGCACACCCGGGCATCATGCAGGATGTGGAAGTGGTTGGCAAGGTACGATGCAGTGACCATAGAATGCTACGGTCTCGAATTCGCCTAGACTTGAGAAAGGAACGGCAGAAAATGTTACGCATGAACAAATCAATGAGCTAGCACCGAGAGGGAAAGTACAGGAATTCAGAGTCTCGCTTTAGAACAGCCACTCGGCTCCTAGTAAAGAAACCAACCTTAGCGTAGTTACAATGAATGATAATCTTACGAGTATCATTACAGAGTGTGCAGTGGAAGTTGGAGGCAGGGTAGTTAGACAGGACACTGGCAAGCTTTCCCAGGAAACGAAGAATCTCATTAAGAAGCATCAAATCATGAAAGTCTCAAATACAACAGACAAAATAGAACTGGCAGAGCTTTCGAAGTTGATTAATAGGCGTAAGGTATCTGATGTAAGAAGGTATAACATGGAGAGAATTGAACACGCTCTGAAAAACGGAGGAAGCGTCAAAGCAGTGAAGAGGAAACTTGGGATAGGCAAAAATCAGATGTATGCACTAAGAGACAAAGAAGGCAAAATAACTACCAATATGAATAGGATAGTTAAATTAGCGGAGGAGTTCTACAGAGACCTGTTCAGTAGCCGGGACACCCACGACTTTAATACTATAAGAGCTAGCAGTAACCCAGATAACACCCCACCAGTAATGATAGAAGTTAGAAAAGCTTTGGAAAGCATGCAAAGAGGAAAAGCTGCTGGTGTGGATCAGGTAACATCAGATCTGCTGAAAGATGGAGGACAGATTGTGTTAGAAAAACTAGCCACCCTATTTACGAGATGTCTCCTGAGAGGAAGAGTGCCAGAGTTTTGGAAGAACGCTAACATCATCTTAATACATAATAAAGGCAATGACAAGGACTTGAAGAATTACAGGCCGATCAGCTTGCTCTCTGTAGTATACAAGCTATTTACAAAGGTAATTGCTAACAGAGTAAAGAAAACATTAGAATTCAATGAACCAAAGGAACAAACAGGATTTCGAACAGGCTACTCACCAATCGACCACATTCATACTATCAATCAGGTAATAGAGAAATGGTCAGAATATAACCAACCACTATACATAGCCTTCATAGATTACGAGAAGGCGTTTGATTCAGTAGAAATATCAGCCGTCATGCAGACACTGCAAAATCACGGTGTCGATGAAGCATATATAAATATCCTGGAAGAAATCTACAGGGGATCAACTGCTACCATAGTGCTTCATAAAGAAAGCAACAGAATACCAATCAAAAAGGGTGTAAGACAGGGGGACACAATCTCTCCAATGCTATTCACTGCATGCTTACAGGAGGTTTTTAGAAGCCTAGAATGGGAACAGTTAGGGATAAGAGTTAATGGAAAGTACTTTAGTAACCTGCGCTTTGCCGATGACATTGCATTGCTGAGTAATTCAGGGGACGAATTGTAACTCATGTTTACGGAGTTAGACAAGGAGAGCAGAAAGGTGGGTCTTAAAATTAATCCGCAGAAAACGAAAGTAATGTACCACAACCTCGGAAAAGAGCAGCGCTTCGAGATAGGTAATAGTGAACGTCAAGTTGTAAAAGACTGTCTACTTAGGGCAGGTAATAACCGCGGAGCCTAACCACGAGACTGAAGTAACTAGAAGAATAAGAATTGGGTTGAGCACATTTGGCAAACACTCTCGAATTATGACAGGTAGATTGCCACTATCCCTCAAGAGGAAGGTATATAACAGCTGTATCTTGCCTGTACTTAGCCACGGAGCAGAAACCTGGAGACTTACAGAGAGGGTTAAGCTTAAATTGAGGACAACGCAGCTAGCAATGGAAACGAAAATGGTAGATGTAACCTTAAGAGACAAGAAGAGAGCAGAGTGAATTCGGGAACAAACGGGGGTTAAGGATATCATAGCTGAAATCAAGAAGAAGAAATGGACATGGGCCGGGCATGTAGCGCGTAGACAGGATAACCGCTGGTCATTAAGGATAACCAACTGGATTCCCAGAGAAGGCAAGCGGGTTAGGGGGAGACAGAAGGTTAGGTAGGCAGATGAGATTAAGAAGTTTGCGGGTATAAATTGGCAGCAGCAAGCACAGAACCGGTTTACTAGCAGAACATGGACCTTTGTCCTGCAGTGGACGTAGTCGGGCTGATGATGATGATGATTTATGTCATGTAACGACATGACTACATGCCAGGCTCATGATGCGCTTACGGCCATTTCGCTAGCATCACATATACTAAATTTGGTATTACAATACGTGATGATGATATATGGTGTTTTTTGGCGCAAGGGCCATTTGATGGCCAAAGAGCGCCAGTTCATGAGACAGGAATGTGGACAATGGTTGTGATTAGCGGCTGTATAAGGGCCATAAAATTCCTCGCAGTAAAGCGGGTAAACATACAAGTAATAAAATCATGACTATGCCGTGAAAGGTGTGCATGGTGTGAATAGGTGACAAAAGTTGGTGATAATGAAAAACGATGGTGGACATGTATGGCATTAGCACAAGTAACCTCACACGTTAGTACCCTTGCGTGCAAGGGCCGTGAGGCAAGTGCTTTCCTGTGTAGCCACCGCAGCAAAAACCTCTCTAGAGAGGTCGTGCTACGGTATGCCCGGGTATATGATATGAAAATTATGAATTTCCTTTAAAAAGGCTAATAATGATTTGTGACTAAAAAGCGGTTCCCTACCGACGAACATTGCAGGGTGTAAAGGTATATGCTGTCGGTAGGATAGTGGGAAGTGTTGTCTTCTTAGAGTGTCTAAATGTTTACATTTAATTAAAACGTGAAGAACTGTTAATGCCTCACCACATTTATCACACAATGGTGGATCACCACCGGACAAAAGATGTGTGTGTGTCGTGTATATGTGTCCTATCCTGAGTCTTGTTAGTGTTACCTCTGTTAGACGTGATTTTGATACTGGTGGCCAGTGGCCAAGGTGTGGCTTGATAACGTGTAGTTTGTTTTGTGTGTGTGTATTTCACTTGCTCTGTCAGTAGTCCCTGAGGTTTCGTTTGAGAGAGTGCTTCAGATCAAGGACGGGGATTGATATGGGTGTAGGGGCAGTGTTTTTGTGGACGGATGCAGCGAGCTGATCCGCCCTCACGTTGCCTTGGATCTCACGGTGCCCTGGCACCCAGCACACCACAACATGTTGGTTGAGTGTGTAGAGTGTGCAAAATATGGAGTAAAGTGAGACAAGGAAAGGGTTTTTTTGTTTTTTAAGACTGTGCAGAGCCGTTACCACACTGAGGGAGTCTGTATAAATTACTGCTTTTTGTATTTGTAATTGTTTAATGTGTTTAGCTGCCACAAGTATCGCGTAGGCTTCCGCTGTGAAGATACTTGTGCCTGGATGTAGAGGGCCAGCATCCGAAAATGAAGGGCCAACAGCAGCGTAGGACACAGAGGAGTTAGACTTAGAGGCATCTGTAAAAAACTCAGGACGTGTGTATTTGTGTTGAAGTTCCAGGAAATATGTTCGGATATGGGCAATGGGCGCATGTTTTGTAACCTCTAGAAAAGACACATCGCAGTCTATAGTCTGCCACTGCCACGGTGGCGGGTATGCTACAGGAGCCATTAAACTGTGTTCGAGTGACACTCCAGTGTCCTCAGCTAGACCCTTCAGGCGAACTGAGAAGGGCTGCCTCATTGAAGGCCTGTTTTGAAAAAGAATGGAGCTCGACAAGTCATTAATAGCAGAGTATGAGGGGTGCCTCTTGTCTGCTTTCACCTTAAGGAAGTATACAAAGGACATGTAGGTTCTTTGCAGATGAAGCGACCACTCATTTGACTCAACATAAAGGCTTTCTACGGGGCTGGTGCGAAAAGCACCCGTAGAAAGGCGGATGCCCAAATGGTGCACGGGGTCCAGCATCTTCAAGGCACTTTGAGTAGCAGACTGATAGACAACGGCCCCATAATCTAAGCGGGTGCGAATGAGGCTTTTATAGAGGTTCATGAGGCATTGCCTATCACTACCCCACGTAGTACGTGACAACACTTTTATAACATTCATGGCTTTTAAACATTTTGTTTTTAAATACTTGATGTACGGTACGAAGGTTAACTTGTTGTCCAGGATTAAGCCTAAGAATTTATACTCGGCTTTGACAGACAGACGTTGCCCGTTCAGTCGAATGTCAGGTTCCGAGTGCATGCCTCTCTTTCGAGAGAACAAGACACACGTGCTTTTTTGTGGGTTAAGTCGAAATCCGTTTTCATCTGCCCATTTGGAGACCTTATTTAAACCCAGCTGATCCTGCCGCTCACACATGGCCAAGTTGCATGACTTGAAGCCAAGCTGAACGTCGTCGACATATGTACAATAAAACATATTACGGGGAATGGACAAGTGCAAAGAATTCATTTTGATAATAAAAAGTGTGCAACTAAGCACGCCACCTTGTGGCATGCCTGTTTCCTGGACAAATGTTTGAGAGAGCACACTGCCCAGACGGACACGGAATGTCCGGTTTGACAGGTAACTTTCGATTATATGAAACATTCTTCCGTGCACACCAAGGTGGGACAGGTCTCTTAGGATTCCAAAACGCCATGTTGTATCATACGCCTTTTCGATATCGAGGAACACAGAGAGAAAATATTGTTTATGGACAAAGGCGTCTCTGATCTGTGCCTCGATACGAACAAGGTGGTCTGTGGTGGATCTACTTTCTCGAAACCCGCACCGAAATGGGTCGAGCAAATTGTTTGTTTCAAGGATATGTACAAGTCGGCAGTTTATCATTTTTTCGAATACTTTGCACAAGCAGCTTGTAAGAGCAATAGGCCTATAACTTGAAGCTAAAGAAGGGTCCTTGCCCTCTTTCAAAATGGGAATGATAATAGCCTCTTTCCAGGAGGTAGGGATATTGCCAGAAAACCAGATAGCATTGTACAAACAAAGTAGGGTTTTTCGTGTTTCGGCTGGTAGATTTTTTAGCATTTCATACACCACACGGTCAGAACCTGGGGCAGAAGTGCTGCAGGAGTTTAGAGATGTTCGGAGCTCCGCTAGACTGAAAGCTTGGTTATATGCCTCGTATCTAGTGGATTTGTGTTCGAGTTTCTGCTTTTCTATTCTTGTTCTGTATTTTTGGAAAGTGTCAGTATAGTGGGACGAGCTGGATATCTGTTCAAAATGTGCCCCGAGGAAGTTTGCCTGATTTTCCAAGGTATCACCTTGAATGTTTACGAGTGGAAGTGTGTGTACTTGTTTCCCTGCTATCCTACCGACCATGTTCCAGACTTTAGCCTCCTGTGTGTATGAATTGACCCCTGATAAAAACTTCTGCCAGCTTTCTCTTCTGGCCTGCCGACGCGTTCTCCTGCCACGAGATTTTATTTTTTTAAAGCTCTCAAGGTTTTCCGCTGTCGGCGAGTTGCGCAGCAACCTCCATGCCCTGTTTTGTTCCTTTCGCGCATTCTGACACTCAGTGTTCCACCACGGGACGTGTCGTTTGCCGGGCAGTCCAGATGTTTGTGGAATGCACTTGGCTGCTGCGTCAGTAAGAAAAGCCGTGAAGTACTGCACAGCTTCATCTATGCCTAATCCGCATATGTCGGTCCAACTTAGGTGTGTAATCTTTTGAAATTGTTCCCAATCGGCTTTGTTCACCAGCCATTTGGGAACATGTGGAGGATATTCATATGTTATTGGTGTACTCAAAACTAAAGAAAAATGGTCACTTCCATATGGATTATTTATGACTTTCCAGTGAAGTAATGGTACAAGTGAAGGAGATACGATACTGAGATCTATGGAGGAGTAAGTATTGTTTGCAAGGTTATAATATGTTGCCTCTTTTCTATTCAACAGACAAGCACCTGATGAAAAGAGGAACTGTTCAATGAGACGACCTCGTGCATCACATCGACAGTCACCCCATAAACCGCTGTGCGCATTCAGGTCCCCTAGAACCAAATAAGGTTCTGGTAACTCATCTATTAAAGACTGGAAATCATGTTTTTCAAGGCGGTGTTGCGGCGGTATGTATAGAGAGCAGATAGTGACAAGCTTATTCAATAGAACTGCTCGAACAGCCACTGCCCCTAGGGGTGTTAGTAGTGGTAGATGACTGCATGCTACTCCTCGATTAACTATAATGGCTACACCACCAGATGACGCCACAGCATCATCTCTGTCCTTTCGGAAAACAACATATTGACGCAAGAAACTTGTATTCTTGGATTTTAAGTGTGTTTCCTGTACACACAGCACTTTTGGAGAATGTTTGTGTAGAAGTTCTTGGACATCGTCGAGGTTTCGAAGTAGTCCTCTGACGTTCCATTGTATAATTTGTCCCCATTATGGGAGTAAAGAAGTGCTGTGTGTACGAAATGAGTGTGGCTGGTGTCTAAAGAGAGAAATGACTTATCTTACAGAGCCTTTAGAAGGCCCTGTAATTACCATTTTGTCTTTTTTAGAGCGGTCGAGGGAACCCCGCCGCTCCTTTGGCGCAGTCTGCGCCGGTGCAGTTGAAGTGTCCATCGCCTCAGGAGAGGCGACAGATAATGTTTTCGTTGTAGGCTTCGTCGTGACAGACGGAGCCTTAAACCCCACCGGGCTGGAGGTCGAGGGAACCTCTTTAGTTTGTCTGGTGCCCTGGCTGCTACCAAGGTTCACAGGAGCCTTCGGTGGGGCTGTATTCAAGGAGGGTGGGGCAGCCGAGGCTGCTCCCCCCATGGGGGCTTGTGGCGTTTGCCTCGGCACGCTGGGCGTGGTCCAAGGCATTGCCGAAAACCGAAGTGGTGCTGACCCCCCTCGCACCATTTCGGCATACGATGTGTTCCCAGCAAAATGCGGGGAAACGCGCTGCCGCGCTTCACGGAAGCTTATGTTCAATTTAAACTTTGTACTGATAATTTCTTTTTCCATTTTCCAGGCCACGCATGACCTGGAATATGCAGGATGGTCACCCTCACAGTTTGCGCAGTGCACTTGTAGCTGACAGTCATCGTCAGCGGTATGACCTTTGGTGCCGCATTTCGCGCAGGTAATCTGTCCTCGGCAGCTCTGGGAGCCGTGTCCGAACCTCTGACACTTAAAGCAGCGCCTCGGGTTGGGTATGTATGGTCTAACTGGCAGTTTAAGATATCCTGTTGCTATTTCAGTTGGGAGGGTGCTAGATGCGAAAGTTAGTATGATGTGCTTCGTTGGGATTTCCTTATTTTCTCTTCTTATTTTGATACCCTGCACCTGAATGACGTTTTCCTCTTTCCAGCCTGTTAGAAGTTCATCATCAGAGAGGTCCATCAGGTCTCCATCTGATACAACACCCTTCACTGTATTCAAGGTTCGATGCGGTGTGATTGTGATAGGCTGATCCCCAAATGCTGTGAGTTTATGTAGTCTCTGGTACTGTGCGTTGTCTTTTAATTCAAGTAACAGGTCACCACTGGCAGTCTTTGTGGCCTTGTAGCCTGCGCCCAGCGTTTCTATGAGACATTTGGACACAAGGAAAGGCGAAATACTTCTAGCTTTCTTTTCTGTACTTTCACAGTGAATAATGTGGTATTTGGGGAAGTTATCTTTTTTGTTTGGAACTAACTCAAAAATTGCATCGGTGCGCCACCTTTTGGAGGGGCGATTAGTTGTAAGAGGGCTAGGGGTTCCCATAAATTTGATAGCTTATTCGGCGGCCATGCCAGCCACCCACCACCGAGCCCAACAAGGGGACGCTGCGAGACGCGAAGGAGGCGCAGGCGCCAGCTGTACATGGCCGCTATAACCTAATATATCTACCCAAGGTTGGATATTTACACTAGGTTAACCCTTGCCGCCAGGAAAAATTGGAAGTAAAATGAAGTGAGGAAAAGACAGGAAAGATGTAAAGTGAGAACAAAAGACGAAGATGTAGAGGGAGAGAGATAGGAAAAGGCGACTGCCGATTTCCCCTGGGTGGGTCAGCCCAGGGGTGCCGTCTACGTGAAGCCGGGGCCAAAGGGGTGTGTTGCCTCTTCCGGGGGGCCTTAAAGGTCCAATCACCCAGCGTCGGCTCAACCCCCAGGATCCCCTTTTCCCCGGACACGGCAAAGCCACGCACGGCTAGGCGTGGGAGGGAGTAGAAACTCCCCCGTTAGCTCGGGTCCGTGGTGTCGCTGCACACCAAACGCCTACTTGCGCAGGCGCCCCTGCGGGGTATTACAATACGTGAATGAATGACGAAGGTATCTGACTAGTGCAAACATGACAGTAATGAGATGCGTGTTATGTAACAACATTACTACAATCCTTGCTCATGATACGCAGGCGGCCGTTTCGCTAGCTTCACATGTACCAAACTCGGTAATACACGACGCGAGTGGACGACATAGGTAAATGAGAAATCCAAACATGATGATCACGACATGCGGGTCGCGTACTACATGCCACACTCATGATGCGCTCACGGCCGTTTCGCTAGCTTCACATATGCCAAATTTGGTATTACGTGACGCCAATGAATGAGGAAAATGTGACTGGTGCAAACATACTAATCATAAGATGCCTGCCATGTGAGAACATGACTATATGCCACAGTCAAGGCCCCAATTATTTCGCTGGCGTTCATTACGTTACGTCACCCCAGCGTTCCTACGCCAGGCCCTGGTCTTGCCATATACTCGCAGGTGCGTGCCGCAGGGAGATGCAGTGTTGTCTGGGTAACACATCGGCATAGAGTAATGTTACTCTATGCCTTTGGTGCGAAATGCAGCATATCGCATTTCGCGCAGGTTGCCATCGGGCCACGCTGACAGACGCTGGTCGCGCTAGGCGTTAGACTATAGAGTGCTCGCGTTTTGCTAAGGTACCGTCGCTGTGTGCAGCGTGCGCGTGCATCAACGCTACATTGGAGTATATTGAGCCCTTCATGATGCGCTCCACATTTATTAAATGTAGTATCACGTGACTTGAATATATGACAAAGGTAAACGACAAATCCAAACATGATAATCATGACACCGAAGTCATGTACGGCATCATTTACCCCCACCTCATACCGTTGTGCTGATTTTAAAGTGACACATCAACATTTCTCATTCATGCTTCGCTTATCATCGATTCCCACTGTAAGTGGGATCTGCTAATTTTTTTCTTTCTTTATGTCAGTCACATTCTTTAGCAACTTAGACTGTCGAAAATGTGCGCGTACGACCCTTTTCTTGAGCATGTCTCCCGCTGCAACTTCTTTATTTCTTCTAATGAAACTTGTTAACACAGTTGAAGTCAAAGCTTCAAGCAGGGAACGCACATTGGCAGCCTCGTGAGCACTTCATAGTCATTACTCACGAGGCTGCTTGCTGACGCACTAGGACAGCATAAACACACTTTCAGATTTTTTATGTCCTCCAGAATTTCGGCCAAACGGTTGATGGTATCTGCATAGCCGGCCGACTTGGCTAAGCGATGGCGACGGCTGATAATGGTGGCTGTCATGTCTTCTGCGAGGACTACGCATTTCTCCTCAAATGGCGCTCGTTTTTCTTCTTTGAACACTATAAACACCACGAAACGTCTTGTCTTACCATTTTCAACAACGTTCCACCAGCACAAAGCGGACAAACAGACGTTTTCTATGTCTTGAAGTGAACTGACGCCAGTCGTTGAAGGCATGTCGGGACTTGAATTTCACTGTCTTCGAGTTCAGTGATCGAAGATAGTCCGTTCTTTTTCGCCAATGATATTCTGGAAAGTACCCCACTTCTATCAGGCCGCTTTTGCTTCTTTGTTGGGGGTATTTGAAAGGTAAGCGGGCGAATTCGGGAATATCTGTGGAACGCATCTTTTGACAAGGTCCCACTTTCCTCTGACGATTTGTACCTTTTTACCATTGATGGCGTGAGTGAAAGTCTCCAGGATGTCCTCCTAATGAAGGTGCATATCACACACACCTGATGTGCTGCGCAGCTTCTTATCCACACGAGAAACAGCGCGGTTCCATGCCTTTCTCTGCTCAGGAACACACGGGGCACAAAAAAAATGTCATGGTACATGTCTCATTTCCTGTAGCCACTTGTACAACCGGGAACGCAACGTGTGGGCATGATGAAAACACGCAAAAAATACAAAGCAGAACAGGGCACGCTGAAGCACAAGACTGTTCACACAGAAAAAAGCCTCCACGGTAGCGACGCACTGCAACATGCACAGCGGACGGAGGTTAGTATGGGAGTGACACGAGCGAGCACGCTGCGAGTGAATCTGGATGCGATAGCAGCGTCATGTTTGTCTCTGGCAGTGGCGGCGCCATGCAACATGGCTTAGTTTTGCAACTTACCTAGTTCTAAAAATGTTGGCTTCACTAACATAGAAGTTCTGTAATGAAAAGAACCTTTGCGAGCCAAATTTTGAATTAAAGTGTCAGCTTCTCAACTTGACTATGTTAAGCAGTAATATTGTCAGAAATATATGTCAGATATTCAATAGAGAGCTGTTCTTGAAAGTCAGAGAAAATTTGTTCTCCGAAAAATTGTTACGAAGGTCTGCCGCATGTTTAAAGTGTCCTGGTGGCCTTCTCTGACAGTTTCCAGCAGCTTCAGCTTTGCTTGGATCGTTATATTAGACACAGGGTTGCATCTAGTGTCACTAGAAGTTCCTATAATGTTGTCATGACGACACGCGCATGGGTGCGCACCAGCGCTACAAAACACATGCGCTGTTTGAAACTGTCTAGCAACCCCACCTGAATTGAGTCAGGACGACCTTAGAGTTCAAGGATAACAGCACCTCAGCTTCAAGTTTTATGATCACGATATATTGCATCAGCCCGAGACATCCGCAGCCGTTCATCGATTTTTTGTTTACATCCTCAAGTTGTCTCCTCTGCGGCAACTGCGTAGAGCTTCTGAGCTTTGTGCGCAATCTTATAGCTACTCTGGTTACGTGTGTGCTCCACCTTTTGCTGGAGGGCAGCGTGCTGGCGCTGGCTGCAGAGCTTTTCCTAATGACAAGAAGGCCCCCGGAGCACATCTTGGCCCCGACTATGAAGCAGTGTGAAAAGTTTTAAAACTGCGTGCGATATTGTCTTTTTTTTAGCACAATATGCGCGAAAATGTAAATAAATATGCTTGGAAGCATATATTGTAACGCCAACCTATGCGGAGTAAGGTGGCTCATGAAGAGAGGCGACGCTAGATGAAATGATGAAGTTCATTGGACACCTCATTTACAGAGGGATTATTCACATCACGGGTATCCATCTATATATTGGAACACCTGGAGACTCTTATCACAAGACAACAAAAATTTACAGAGAAAAGTGTACGAGTGCATTTGTGTCTCAAAAAAAACCATGCAATATTTCACTGCATTGCACGAGTGAGCGATGGAGCAAACCCTTGGTTCTGGTTTTCTTTGTTTATGTGAAGAGAAACATTGTACAACATTGACTATTTTTCCTGGGCCATTTTATCTACAAAACCTATATTCAGAATTTCCTTTGTTTTGAACATTTTTGCATACATAGTGTTTTTTTTTGCACTGTTTACCATGTGATGACCAAAAATTACACACTTCTCACATTTTTATTCATTCTAAAGTATTTTGTTGTTCTACAACATATATTTTTCGAAAACAGCATTCCACTGTGCGAAGTTTGGTATGCTGCAATGCATGCTGGAGCACTTTTATAACTGGTAAAAACAATTCCCCGAGACTTATGAAAAGCAACCATTTTCGTGCAGTAAGGAAAGAGTTAGGACTTGTCGCACAAAACCAGTTAGAACATTTGAATGTTGTCACTAACGTGAAACTAGAAATATGTGAACATTCAAACTTCCAAACATTTTGATTTGCACAGGAATTTTACTATAAGAATTTCTGCATTGTAAATCAACAGCCTACGTGCGATTTTTCAGACTGTTCTGAAAAGTTGCACACTCTTATACCTGTGTCACACGGGCGCGCAAAAAGTCTTTTAAGTAAGCGGTCTTTTACGAAGTTGAAAGACTTTTAACAAAGAGGTGTTTGCGGCGCAGACACACGGCAGCAACGATCTCCTTTTAGTGTTTTCGTTCGAAGACGCTAGCGAAAGCGTGGCGCTAGCAGTTAAGAGAGAAGCAATGAAAATTAAATGATGTATCACGATGTACAAATTAAAGACTTGTTGCACTGCTCGTTTCTTCAAATAAATTTAAGAATAAGAGATGAAGAAACACCAATGTGAAAGTTTTTTGCACTAGATAAGGAAGCATTCCCATAACTAGCGACGTGCACATGTCCGTCTGGCACCACTGTGCTTTTATTTACCGTATTTGTTTTTCGCTGCTCTCGACTGCTCTCGACATGTTACGGGCGACCGTACGGGAGAAAAAGCGAGGATCGCAAGCCTCACGGCCTGCTTCTCGCTCTGGAAAGCGAGGCAGACGCTGCAAAAGCCGCCAAGGAGAGGATAAAGCAGCGCAAGACCGAGCGTCACCACGTGATATTGCCGACGTGTTGTAGCTGCTTACGAGAGTAGAAAAGCAAATAACCATAAAGGAGTTCATTACACCTTCTGCAGGATATGAAATTTGTTTTTACAAAGAGTTTTGGTGACAGAAAAATAAGCATTCGCTCTTTTTTTCCCACCACTCGAAAATTGCTGGCGCCCACTGATTTCGAGGCTACTCATTCAGAGCCGTAAAAGAGATCGACGAACGCCGTTTACGAAAAAGACTGCTTTTGAAAAGGAGTTCGCTCTGTGCCGTGTGTCAGCTGTCAGGAACTCCTTTCCAGAAAAAGACCGCTTACTTAAAAGACTTTTAAGTGCCCGTGTGACAGGGGTATTAAACGATGAATGCATGCGTTTATATCCTGCTCAAGCAGTAAAATCAGCACAGCTCATTGCGAAATAGTTGCTTTAATGCCTGCCAGTTATCCAGCGTTTTAGTGTGTGGCCAAGTTCCCTAGAATACAAGCAGGTTTCACGGTGATTACAGTGAAGCCCGCTTGACTCTCTGAAGCTCGGATATTGTCTTTATATTAAATATTCAATTTTTACACAAGATTTGTGAGCAAAAGTTAGAAAAGCATTACGAAATTGCTGCTAACAATAAAGTTTGGATGAGGTGCTCACTGCTAGACCGCTGTACCGGGAGAGTCTATCTACGTAGTACATACTTTACATGAGTAGTGCGATAAAGCGACATACTTTGAGGTTTCGCTTTTGAAAATTATCTATTGTGGTTTTCAGCAAAAATGGTCCAGGGGTAGTTGCCCACACTTCCCACTCGAAAGATGCAAGTTCGAATCGCAGCAGTAGACTGTCGAAATTTTTTGTTTGTGTAACTTGTACAGCTGTATTGGCTTGCTTTTTTTCTTTCTAAATCTAGCTTCAGTTGGTATGCATTGCTACGAAAAGTTACGTGAAATATAAAGTGTTTACCGAATTCCATGCAGTGGCACTGCAAATGAATACACTTGCTATCAAACATTTTTTTTAAATTCATATTTCATGGAATTTTCGGTAGAAATATGTAGCAACTGAAGCTCAAAAAAGAAAACCAACATATCAGTACAAGTGACACTAAGAATACAAATCTACTACCTACAGCTCCTGGGTCTTTTGAGTGGGAAACGGGAATTCTGCCCCTCTACTACCTCAGCAAAGCCGCACGCATCTCTTAAAGCAATGACAAATCACAGACTACCAACCGAAGTTCCGCATGCAGATTGACTCTGTTTGGCGTGCACTTTCTGTGCATTAGTGCTATAGTCATTCCGGGCACTCCCCTATCCTAGTAAACTAATTTAAGGTTGGAGTGTGTGCACCTGGATCCCTGGGTTGATTGACGACGCAAACTATAGATGGCCAACGTGGCCTCCACATCTCGCTGAAAGTAGCGCAACTGAGAAAGTTTCAAGGCTGGTCGGGCATTTTGGTGCAGTGTGGCACAATTCCGGAGAATTTCATGGTTTTGATTCAGCTCAGCGCAAAAAAAGGCAATTGAATCAAATTGGCGCAGGTGTTGCACTCCTGAACACCGCGAAACACTTGCGTCTGCACCTCACCATTCACTGACCTAGCACTGCACTCTGTGCAAAAAGACGAGGGCAAAAAAAAAAAAGCAGAAGCAGTGTGCACTGCGTTTCAACTGCAGCCCGAGGACATTTATGGGTAAGTTCAACAAAGTTAGCGCAAGTGTAATTTCCACCTGGTAAGAGCGCACAGTTTCAAGTAGTACTCACAAAACAATGCCACTTACCAGCTCTTCATGGCCAAATGCCACCGATGGTGATATACAGCTGAAATTCCCATCAATCAATGACGGCTGCCTGGCATTCGTTATCAGAGACTCTTCTGGATAAGCCCACTGAAAGAGCAAAAAAGAAAAGAGGAAGAAAAAACTGTCCATTTTCAGATATAAATCTCTAACCTTCCATGTGAAGGCTTGTGCAAATATTCCTAATTCCAATTTGCCTCAATTGGAAATTGCGAAGTATTAGAAGTTAATGACTACATCTATATAATATTGGTCCACATGTAACCTCCTGTAAAAGTTGTTTTACTGCAAGATAAAGGTTCTAAGCCTTGAAAGCACCTACCCAAGTGTATGTATTAACCAGAGCTGGGCAGTATAGGGATAGTGTTTCAGAGATACTTTTGAGTATCTGTGTTACTGTATCGAGATACTTTTAAAAAATGTATTTGTATCTCAGTAGCAAAATACTTTAGGATGTATTGTCCTTATCTCGATACTGTCCAGGACATGTTTACAATGGGAAAATATCTTTTTTCTGCTGTGACCTTGGCAGTCCGCGGCGAGATATGCACTCACCATATCTAGATTTCTGCTGAGGGTGAGACAGACTCCTACATTCCTAAAAGTGAGCTAGTCGCTTTGCTACCTGCATCTCATTGTGCACCTTCAGGCAGAACTGGAATGTGTTTGAATGCCTGCTTGAGCTTCCCAACACTGTTATACTGTGATTTCGAATTCCAGCAGCGGTATTTTCATTATGAGCAGCATTGTATACTGCACAATGAGCGCCAACCACCAGCATCATCTTTAAAATGTGTTCCCTCATGCCAATTGAAAGAGCTTATCGGGGAAGCCACAAAACCACCCAAAGAATTTGGTGTGTGGTGCCAGGTGCCATCAACAATACTTCCTCCGATCGCCACACGGCGATCGGAGGAAGGTCTTTTTGCATTTCCTTTTACATTCCTTGTTTTGTTCGTTCTTCTTTCTGCTTTTTCTGTGTTTCTAGAAAATACTAAACCTTCAACTGGAAGTAAGTGCTCGTCTTCATTGTTTATGTGTTCCTCTCTTGCTTTGCGCTGGCCCACTTTAGCAAAACTGAGAACCAACTAGCCTGAACTGTTAGTCTACTGAGTAGTAAGCCCCGACGTTACAGTGGCAGCAAGGAATTCACGAGCCTTAATTTCTTTTTTTAGTTAGAGACACATGTTGACCGCTGTGTTCGTGCAGGATTAGCCGTAGACAAGTAACGGCATTAATGGTAGTACATTGCTTTTTTAGGTAACTCAGTAATGTACGCGTTACAATTTCAAAACTCTAACGGGCAAAATACGTTAAGGTGGCGGTCCTACTCTGACGACACTGGCTCTGCATTTTGGGCACTGTTTGCTGACGCACCACGCTTACTGTGGTCAGAGTATCGATGTGAATTGTATCCACTATAACACAAGTTTGTGCTCCTCTGCAGCAGTAGAGTGACTTCTCGTTTGTGAGTCTTGTGTTGAGGCCGAATTGACGATGCCTAGATCACGGCCTATCTGAGAAGCTGCTGCTGCTGAAGTGAAATTGATGCGCCAAATGTGTAAACTAAACAGACTTGTGTTAAATAAAAGCATAGCTTTCCTCGATTCGTTTGTTAATGGTTCCAGCCCTTCGCTTGAACTAATCTACTTTTAGCATAGCTAATAGTGTTGCCGCCAAGTATCTGGATTTTGGTGTACAATGCATTTGACTTGCTTTCATACAGCATACGTAGTTCTTTATTGCAACTGATATCTGTAAACATGTCTAACAATTATGTGCAGTGTAGGCCTCTTCGTAATGCGTTAACGGAACTCTGACTACGGTGATAAAATAATGAGTAAAAATAATAGCAAGTTTCAATGCACTGCGCATTTAAAATACTCTGCTGCACATGACTAATCTCTGTACGAAGAATGACTATCCCCGACATAGAGAAAAGTATTTCAGTTTTTGCAAAACTATCTCTGAAATATCCCATTACGTCAATTACAAATGTATCTCAGTATCTGTATTTTAGGCTTCCACACTGTGTATTTCAATATGTGTATTCCGGAACACTTTTTCGGGCATCTCTGCCCAGCCTTAGTATTAACTGCATGTAACTCCCTGAAAAGATGGTTCTTCTGCAATAAAAAAAGAAGGCTAAGCCGTGAAACACCTATCCAGAAAAAATCCACACTGCCGCAAAGCCCCACTTTAACGATAAATGAACATATTGCTTTGGCGTCGATTCATCATTTTCCAAGCGTAAGAGCTTCTTATACCAACTGATGCACTCAAAGTACAGGAAGTTTTAATAAAACATAACATATATATCAGGTCATCACTTGCATTCTACCGCAAGTCCAATACTACGACTATTGTGGACATTGCAATACTAGTGTATTGTGGACATTGCTAGACGCCTACCAATGAACAGGCTGCAAAGAAAGTGCTCGGGTTCGCCATCATGCTAGGATGTGTATAAAAGCTGTAAAGACGCACTGGTACTGCGTGTTTGGCAGGCTGTCTGGCTCCTCTGAGCAACTACTTTTGATAAGCACTTGATGCATGCAGACTATTTCAAAAGAGATCATCAAAAAGGATACAACTGTGGCACACAAAAAACACGACTCACGAGTGCAGTTGTCCCACTCCCTTTGTCGCTTGTCTCCGTGCACTCCAAGACAGTACTCAGGCAGCCCTTTTGTTGCGACGACAACTTCAGAATCGGGCTCAGCCTTGGCTGTGCCGACAATCCCGCGAAGGCAGTGGCCAGTGTCGACGGCGAGGACGCAGGGCTAGTCTCCACAGCTGGAGATGAGGCAATGTGGCCTCCAGTCGACACTCCTGACACTGAAAAGAGTAGTAAAAAAGGGGACAACAGTGCAGCTGTTATTTGCCAGAGGCACTGTGAAAATGTATTTAGAAAAAATGGCAGACAAAAAAAAAAAAAAAAAAATCTTCTCACTGCACATGCAGCGTCTGCATAGCCATTATGTTGAACTGTAACTTTACGACATTTGGCTATTTGAGCCCAATCCAGCTGGCAAGCATTAAAATATGAAAGTGGGCCCATACAGTTGAAACTTGAAGTGAAGTCTCAAATAAACTGTATTTACCATGTTTATGCGACTGCATGTTGTTGACTTACGAGATTTAAACTTTACATAAGAAGAGGCAGAGTCAATTTTTGGAACTCGAAACATCGAACGCCAGCAAGACTAATCACAAACCTAAAAGCGTTTTTCACTAGGAGACCTGGAATAGCCACAGAAGTCCTGGAGCGAGCCCTTGGATTGCACCAAGCCGAATCTGCCAGTGAAACATGTGAATGCACTGCGTAGGTCGTTTCGCAAGTTGTTTACGTACAGGTCACCAAACCAGTTCTGGTAATGATTCCCTTTTCAGCTTTCTATGTTTCCATGGCAAACTTATCGCCTCTGCAGAGCATGCATTTCGACCACACTGTGCACGGAAAGCAGGGGTATCGTTTTCTTGTGCTGCACTGAAAAATGTAAAAGAGCACACGGAGATTTCTGTGGCTGTGCGCTTGCTGCTGCTGGGCGTGCTTATCGCTAGACCGCAGTTGCTTCACAGCAGTGAACGCAGCCATTTTGCAATGCTCAGCCCATGCACAATGGCGGAAGTGACGTACGCTGCTCCTCGAACTTCCGCCCAAATCTAACTTGGCGGGGGAGCAGCGAGAGCAAGACCGCCTCCGGGCGAGTTGCTCTGAAACTGCCATTAAAAAGAGCGAACCCACTCCAAATCTACCTGCAAAATCCAGAGTCGCAACGAAGCAAGAAAACCTGCTCTGGATCTACCAGTAAAACGCGCCATTGGATACTGCAGTGTGCTTTTAACATAAAATTTGCTTTCTGGTTACTCATTGGATTCTGTTCTGCAGCTCTTTTAAAATGTCTCAATAAGTTTTATTACCGTAAAAACCCGCGTATAATTCGGACCCGCGTAGAGTTCGATGTGTAACTCGGGGATAGCAAACGCGAGAAAAAACATTTTCACGCGAATATTGTTCGAGGAAAACAGAAAAAATGCATTTATTTACACACTTGCATGCGCACGCACGCGCGCGCACGATTAGTCGTTGTTTTTGTCTGACACACTGTCTTCCGAATCTCCCTTGTTCGAAATGTCCTCCCACAGCACCTCATCCTCCGTGCCATCAAGCGCGTTTGAGATGGAGCACTTCTTGAAGGCTCATGTGCACAGCGAGTTGTGCAGCTCGTTGCTCCCGAACAAAGTCCGTCAGTTCTCGTTCCACGTCTGGAAATGCTCCATTTGTCGGTCCCCGGAAACTTTTTCTCTTGCCGCAGCATGCAAAAAGGGCTTCCTTCTGCTTCCGCCAACCGCGAATGCTCCGCTCATTCACTCCGAACTGCCGCTCCGTGGCACAGTTGCCGATGGTTTCGGCAGCAGAAATAACTTTCCTCTTAAAGGCAGCCGAGTACTGCCTGCGCGGTCCCGACATGGCTTAAAATCACGTAAAACCGTGGCTGGCCGTCGTGATGTGCGCGAAGTGATTGCAATGGCCACTGTTGCTCGCCTGATGCACGCCTGTACCTGTAGGTCTCTAGGACTAACGCCGCTCACGCTACCACGCCACCTAACGTAGAAGTGCGCAGACACCTGATAATGATGATAGCACCAACCCATGCCGAAACCAAAACTGAATTCGGGCCGAAACTTTTTTTGGGATCCGCATATAGTAAGAGGCTGAAATTTTGCACCCTAAATTTTAGAAAAAAAAAAACCCGGGCTATACGCGGGTTTTTACGGTACATGCCACTGAGTTCATACAGACACCATGAGATTGATAAATGACGATCACAGATGTCGTAATTAATGCAACCGTTGATTGAAGAGCCACTGTACTAACAGGCAGTGGCCATTTGTTTGAGGGGTACTGGTAATAATTGTCGGAAGCGCCACTGGCTCTCGCATGTTTTCATGCAGCTGTTGTGTGCTACCGATGTTCTGAACAGTCGAGCTTGACCATCATGAGTGCCATCCTCGCCTCAAAAAACTGCACTTGTTCACAACAGTGCTCAAGAAGGCTGCCATTCTCTGCGCCGAAGAAGCAAGTACTGCACAGCACGACGCAAGTTTGGAGTTTTGTAATGGCTGGTGCAGCACTGTTCAGTAATGGCTGGAGCGGCAAATCATCGCAAGTCATGCCAAAGGATGAGGCTTTCATGTCCAGGAGTCTGGATGCTTTTCGCAGCCGAGACCTTCCACCATACATGACCAAACTATGCGATCTGTCAACTGGAAACTTACTAACGGGTGCTCAATTAGGCACGCATTGCCGACTTCAGACGGCCGAGTGAATTCCAGGCGCTGACGGTTCATCGGTTCATCGTGACACATTAAAAAAATAACCATCAAAGGATGCCATGAGTACGCCTTCTCTGCCCCTCGTAACGGCGGGTGACCAAAAGCAGTCTCTGATCAAACCGCGGGCAAAGTCTCGAAGCACTGTGAAAGAAAGCCCGATACAAAGCCGAGCTATGCGATAATAAATGAAACCAGCGAGAAAAAAAAAACACCAGGCCTGTGCGAAATGCGCAGCACAGTCACACCGAAAGCTGGAGGAGTGGCCATTTAGAGCCTTTTATAAACAATCCTTGAGTAGCTGCTGCAAAACCACTTACAGAATACCCACCACCCTATAAAGTGTGTAGTAGGCCGGCATTCTTGTTCACTTTCTCTTGCAGCTCATACCCACTGTGGAAAAGTGGTCAGGAATTTGTTTGTAGCCTAGAATCCATGGCTCATACCTACTCTGGGGGATCGGCCAAGAGAACATATAGTCTTATATGGGCTATAACTGCACTAATGCTTACAACAAAAAAAGGGGAAAAAAAGTTGTAAAATGAAGACAGTGTATTCAAAAAAAAGAAAACAGATTCTTATGCTTCATCGAAGAAGAGTGGTACCCTCTACGCACTTGCGAAAAATTTTGTTCAATTTTCTGATGCTGTGACTGACTATGATAAAGAATTATGCCTGAAGCTTGAGTAATGGGTTGGAGCAACCGACATCTCACTTGTTACGCAATTCACATTGTGCAACACCTGGTTCTGAAGCACTTTATTATTCATATAAACGCCATTCCTTTCCCGACATCAAGCCTGCCTAAAGCTAGTTTGCAACAAAGTTCCAAGCAGCAGCGTGGCTCTGTGGTAGAATACTGGGCTGGCACGCAGGGTACCCTGGTTCGAATTCAATTATGTCCTTGTCTTTTAATTTAGAGAGTGTTTTTCCTTCTTCAGCACATTAGTGGTCATGGACCCAAGCGGTGGCGGCGCACGCTACCCTTGTTGTGATCTTGTAACACCTTTCGTTGTAAAATCTTGCCCTTTCCTTCGCTTTGGCTGTGCTACGTACAGACAAATCACGGAAAATACACTCCAACCTCATTATAACAAAGAGGCATCTTACATGAAAAGAGGTTAGTTATAACCAAAAATTTGTTATAAAGGTACATTCTTAGCACTATTTCTATTGCAAGAATATCCTTCATTTACTTCGCTATAACCGATATTTCATTGTATCCAGGTTTGAGTGTATTTGCAAATCCAGAAGCGAGAGGATAAAAGCGAGCGGTGGCGGAGGGAGTAGGTGAGTAGGATAGCGACACCAATGAAGAAGTTATGTTGATCAAGTGATCCTGGTGGGGTGGTCAATTGATCTGAAATAATAGAATGATGACTCTGAGAAAACAGTGAAAAATTGAGAAGCGTTGCCAACAGGCCGATAGCGGAAGAGAACAACGACCATCAGCGCTGCAGTTTGTGAGAATGTTTCGTGAAAGAGAAACATTCGAGATACGTCTCAAGAATTGTGGGCTGGATACATTTGCAAATGGTCAAAACAGTGTTCTTCAATGCAGGAGATTGCATATGTAGAGCGATCAGTTTGTTTCCGTTATTTTAAACACCATCCGAGTTACACTGCGAGTTATGAGTAACTATTTTTGATAACCGAGTGTGTAGGTTCGTGTGATGCTTGCAGCCTTAACCAAGATTATACTTTGCGTTAGGAACTAACTGCTCTGAATGTCTTTGGACAACAATTATCATTCGTTGCTGCCCAAAAAGAGCCTACCCTAAATTATCTGTGCTTTTGTAGTGCATGTAGAAGGGGCCGGTTTGTTGGCCCTTGGTACCTGTCTGGCGATTGCCTCCTTATATACAGGATCAGTGACAGTAATATACAAAATATCACAAGAACTTGTGAGCAGATTACATGAGCTTGGGAGCAGGAACACCAAAGATGTTTCAATGTCACTGGGGCCAGCAATAAAGTATACCTGTGGTTTTACGTCCGAAAACCACGACATGGTTACGAGACATGTCGTTGTAAAGGGCTTCAAAAATTTTGACCATATGATGTTTCTTAACACGCACCGACATCACACAGCACACTGGCTTCTATTTTTTTCCCACTAGAGCCTCCGAACTAACGTTTCATGACTAAGAGCTGTCTTGACGGCTAATGAGGAGAGTAGCAAGTTCTGCAATACATTTATTCTTTCAGGGTTTACGCCGTAAGTGTATGGCATTGCATCGGCTTTTGCTTGCGCATCCGAGCGTGCCTCTAGCAGTGCAGCTAGTTTGGTTTCATCGTTCGGGTGCTTTTCGCTTCTTGCGCCCGCAAAACTGATGGCTGTGTGGTTTATAATCTCTTAAAGAGTGACCGCTTGTTACTTTCTCCTTTATTGCTCCCCAGAGCACAATTACATCTGTTTTTATGAGGCGCTACATTACACAAACAATGCCGCCCTGGTTGTGTTTCCTGTTTTGGTGACTCTGAAATGCTAACTCTCTCTTTTTGCCATTAAAACGAATAATTATTTTACCTTTTTCACTTGTTCTCGTTTTTTTTTTATAGGTGCACGACCATAAGGATTTTTTTCCGCACTTTTACTCACTTCACTTACGCTATTAAAGTGTGCGCCAGTTTATTTGCTGCTTGCGAGTCCAGCAAAATAGTACTCTGGTGTGCCTATTTTTGTATGTTTGCAAGCTATGTTTATCGAAAGTAACTTACCGTACTTACTCGATTCTACCGCGCCCTCGATTGTAACGCGCACCCGATTTCCACAACGAAAAAAAAAAAAAAAGTAGGACATCAATTGCAAAGCGCACCCATTTTTTTCGCTGGCCCGAACGATCACACCACTCGAAAAAACAACTCCTTTCGGGAGCGTCTTCCATTTAAATATGAGGTACGGGGCAAGCTTGTGCCCATCTGACGTGTAACAGAGCATTGCCGTCACTGTAGTTTTACCGTGGACCGATGTCAGCACGCGAACTTCCTTCGTCTCTTCTTCTCGACGGTTGTGGTGCCAGGCATGTCGAAGTAAAGAGGCGTCTGATCGACATTCCCGATTTGCCCAATCAGGTAGCCGTTGTTGTGCTGCAAGTTTAGGACGAACCTCTGAAAACTGTGAAGCTTTTCATCGTACTCCTCCGCAAAACTTTTCGCATATGCCCGTTCACCTTCGGAGGGAAAAGCCTTTCCTCTTCATAAAGTTAGTTAGCCAGCACCCGCTCGCTTTAAACTAGCTCCGCGTTGGACCTTTTTCTAAGACTAATTGCATAGCCCGCACTTGGAGCAGTTCTGTCGTCACGGGTCACTGTGCCGCTCGCTGCTCAAGCACATACTCGCCGAGCAGTTTTTCAATTTGCGGAAACCGACCCTGCAGTAGTCCACTGGAGCCTTTGCGTGAAGCTTTGCTGTCGACAATCTTCTGCTTTTGTTTCCGCCAGTCCCGCACGTACGTTTCGGGAACTCCGAACGACCGCGATGCGGCCCGATTTCCGTCCGTTTCTGCACCCGCGATGACGTTTCTTTTAAAAGCGGCATCGTAGTGCACTCGAGTTTTTGGAGTCGGCCCTTCCATGCCGTGGATGCTAATGCACTACAAGATGACGAACTTCTCAGCACACGTACGAAGTGCTGCACATGGGAAACACATAGGCAGAAATGGCCGACGCGCCATGCCAACGCACGAAGGGGGCGGCCATTTTGGAAATGTCGATGGCAATAGAATGACCGTATTCATTTTTTTTTTCGTACTCGATTCTAACGTGCATGCGATTTATGAACTCGCTTAATTGGAAAAAAAGGTGCGTGTTAGATTCGAGTAATTCCGGTAGTTCTAAAAAAATCATACGAGTTTCTTTTTTAGGATTTTGCTTGATGCTTTATGGTCCCTCAAAACAATGAGAATTATTTTAAAAGATAGAATAGCCCAAAAATTTAGTTCAGGAATAAAAAAAATAAACATCTTTGGAGGCTATGTCACAAAAAATTTGACCCTCACAGAGTTAAACTTCTATAGCAAAATGCGCAGTTGCTTTCCTTTTCAGTTGTGCGTATGCTTGCTATAGTGCAGCTGAAAAAAAAAAAAAACACTGTTCTATGTATTCCTCTGGCAGCAAGGCCTGCAAACTCCACTACTCGAAAACACAGTCTTTCATATGGGCAGCATGTTACAGGAAGCTTATCAAACAGACCTAAAGGTACCAGGATATTCCGTTTAACAAGAGTTCCATTTACCAAGCGACAAACAAGCGTGTAGAATTCAAGTACGAGACCAATGATACCAGAGGCAGTTTCATTTAATAAGCAGCAGTTCCATTCAACAGATTTCCCGTATACTGAAAGCCTTCTGTAGTTTGTTATACAGACAATTCCGTTATAGTGGAGGTTAAATTGTTCCCCAGTGTTCATCACAGTCTATATTTACTAGTATGCTCACCCGTGCTTGCCGGAGAATCGGCTGTTGAGACTGGTGACACTATGTGTGCACCGTAACACCTGGCCATCTCCTCGTGGATGATGCGCCTGTAGGCTGCCAAGTCCGGGCTTGGGAAAAGCGGCACTGCCGGTGCTCGAGCACTGGGGATTTCTGTGGCGCCCCCCGTGTCCTCGCCATAGTCAGACTCGCCTGATTCATCATCTTTGTCATTCGATTCATCACCTTTGTCACTTTCAGGCTCCTGTTCTAATCTCCTGCAACGAGAAAAACGAAAGTGTGGACTGCAAACTGAAACTTGAAGAAGACTCTTGCACACCAATGTACACCACACCACAAATAAGGATGGATTTCTGCCACCATTCAGTTATTACTTGTGGTTTTACGCCAACGAACCACGATACTGTGATGTAAAACGAGATGAAACATAACTATTTGCTAGTGTATTTACACAGATCGATCCAGAAAGAGAATAGCAAGCACAGCAGACATGCCACTCCTTTTAAGTAGTCTTCTGAACACAGAATATGTCAAGCCCAGAGTGTCAGAATGGTTTAGGTGGAGCGACGATGAATTGTAACGAGAAATCCGAGACCTCCTTCCCTTTCCCAAATGGCTGTGTGCGTAACATTGGTCGTTTCAAAGCATCGATGAATGCCTGTTACAAGCCCCACTGTTAAGTGCCCCTAGGCCATATTTACTTTGTGAATGAGCGGAGGGCCCACTACGTGTCCGTAGGGCAACACGCGAACCTACCCAGCTGTTCACTTTGTTGATGGTTCTGCTGCTGATTATGGTTAAATATGTGCGAGGACCTTATAATGGGTGGCCTTTTAGAGCACCCACTTTTTGCTAAATTCACATATTTTGATGCCTGGCGAGACTGTATGCTTCTGCCACGCAATATATGAAGCGTAAGCTCTTTCCACTACATGACACTGATATAGTGCTTTTTTTTTTTCCGAGGCTATTCTGACAAATATTGCGACTCTGTGGTAGTGTGACACTTGCTTGCCATGCAGACAGCATCGCTCGCCACTTGCACCCTGAAATATTTATTTTATTTGCATCTTATTCTTTCGGTCACGGATAAAGTGATTTTTCACTCTCAACAAATGACTCCGATGTCCCGATTTTTGCAAAATGAGCTCTCCAAAGTTATCACATTAAAACTGACTTCTACTTCTTGGCACATGTCCTACAATTAAACAGCAGGTGCTTCCCACTCACCTCCTAGTGAGCTGGAAAGCTCTATTAAACGCTTAATAGATAACCCGGTCTGCCACACATAGGTCGTTCGGCCACACACACCACTCCCATTCTGCAGGGAAGAAAGGAGCGTTTTATGCAAAGAAAGAGCTTCATCATTTTTAGGCACGAAGCTCCTTAACCCGGCACTTCAACGTCACCACCAAGCGAAGCTCTTAAGACCAGGCAAGCGTGCCAAGCAAAACAGCTGCTGCGCGGGCGCGGCGTCAGATGGCGCGTGCACTCACTTAATCAATGGTTCCCACCACCATGCGCAGCAGACACTCTCTTTACATGAACTTCAGTGCTCTAATGCCATTGTACGTGAAAAAAGCACAAGTCTGCAGGGCACTTCCTTGAAATCGCACAAAGAAAGCCTTTGTCAGCGGGCTCATCGTCTGTATAACGAAGACCTGTGCAAACGTGCGCAGATTGTGACACGCTTGTTTCAGACAAAAGAGATGCAGGCCATTATCCAAGAATGCAGGCAGACCGAGCACGTCAACATACTGTAAAATAACAAAATGGGCCACAGCACCTCAACATCGGTGCTGACTGCAGTTACGAACGAGATTTTATCGAGTGAACTTCTGGACACAGTGGCCGCGTACACGATAGACTTCGGTTCAAGAACAATCTGTCTCGCATCGATGGTTCCTTGCAATGAGACAAAACACGAACAGAACACGCAGTCCGAGCGTTCAAAAAAGCATTTCCCAGTGCTGACGACCACGCCGAGTTTGAATTGCGCGGGACGTGCAAGAGATACATGCTCGACAACGTGCCGGCTTTTGGAGTAACAAACGGATTCTGCTACTCGCCAAAACCGCAATAATTGCCGAGGCTGAATCTCATCGAGGAAAGGCTAATCTTGCACTGGATCTCTCTCGTGCACATGCGATCCCTTTCATGTACACCGTCGAATGTCCCCGCCGCATCACCGCTCGCCACCTTACCATTTTCTAGAAAGCCAGCAGAGAGAGCGGCAGGCACATAGTCGTTTGAGTCCTATTTCTAAGAAGCTATTTGTACACTGAACACCTGCTGGTTTTAAAAGTACACAGGGGGCCTTCACGGAGCATTCTGTCAGCACGAGGTCATGACTTAATGAGCACGTGCACTGTTACAGGAGGCAAGTTGGTGTGATTTCAATAAATCAGTCTGTTACAGATGAGTTCGGCGGAAACCCGCAAGGTGGCGGAGGGATTAAAAAAGGGGAAAAAGACAATCACCCATTTGCAGCATGAAGGTATAAGAAAATCCGTAAGGATTTGTCAGAAAGAAAAGTTTCTTAGTTCCTAAAAAATTCGTCCTGGTGCGAGATTCGCACTCGGGACCAACGCCTTTACGGGGCGGTCGCTCTTCCAGGAAGCTAGCAATTGGCACCGTGAGAGCTAATTCATCGACAACTCGAAACATATGGACACAAGGATTTCCTTGTGGCTTCCTGCTACAAACAGGTAATTGTCTTCTCTTGCTTTCCAAATCGATCTGTGTTCATCCTGTCCACTTGTGCTCTGACATCTTGTCCCAGCCACAATAAAGCAGTTTAGTTTTACAGAATAATGTCTTAACTACATCTCTTCTCTCAAATGTTGAACAAAGTGTGTGTGTGTGTGTGTGTGTGTGTGTGTGTGTGTGTGTGTGTGTGTGTGTGTGTGTGTGTGTGTACGTGTGCTAACCATTTGGATTTTAGAATGTTTGCAACTACTCTCTCAAATCCCCTCAAGCTCTCGAAATACTTCATAGCATGCAAAGGCATTGCACACTCATTTTGCAACTAGTCATTTTCTCGGCTGTCACAGAAAAAAAACTTCCCTAACCAACTAAAACTTACTAACGCACGCAATATTCATACAACACACACACACACACATTATATATATATATATATACATATATATAGATGAAATAGATGATCAGAGTTTCTTCCGGCTACCGTAATAAAAGTTATAAACTTCGAGAATAGTGCAGTATAGGAAACAAAACAATAAAGTATTTATTTAATCCTAACAGTTTCGGCTGGTGGACCAGCCTTCTTCGGAGGATCTGAGTGAAATGGTACAAGTTCCCGTTGCAGAGGATCACCCTCACAGTTTGAAGACCCTCCAAAAAAAAAAAAGAGACAAACAGGCGAACGAGGTAGTAACAGACAACAAGAAGCTGAAGAAGGAGAGGAACTAGAAAGGAGCGACGGAGAGCCGCCGGAAACGAGCGGGTAATTCTGGCATTGTTACTGGGTATAAGTAAGAGGTCCGGCGGCTGGCCCGCGGCATCGGGCCCCACACACAACACACACACACACACACACACAACACACACACACACACACACAACACACACAACACACACACACACACACACACACACACACACACACACACACACACACACACACACACACAAGAAGCATACGACCCGCTCCAGCTTTCGGAAAATAATGGCCACGTTGGAAAGCTAATGTGCCCTCTCCCCCTCCCTCCACTTGCCCTCTCTTACAGAAAACTGTACAACCAGTCATACTGAAAATAAATGAATGGGTATTCTTGTAAAGGATGAACAAACAAAAACGTAAACAAAAATAAAAATAAAAATTAAATACCAAAAAGTACTCAGAAATGAAAATAAAGTCTAATAATACTAACATACGCCCTTTGGTTCACGTAGCATCGAATTGGTTTAGTTTCACGCGCTATATTGACCAACTTACGTGTGCGACTTCACGTATGTATAAATAAATTGAGTAATTCAATTTCCGTGTTTCACGAAATGTCGCGGAGGCACGTCAGTCGCCCAGGGCTCTCGTTGATTCCGTGGGTAAGTGATCTGAATTTCTTTATGAAGTATGACTCCCGCTGTTCGCGCTCCCGTGTGTTCTGGAAGCCGGATTGTAGGGGTATGACACTTGCGCGTTCGAAAGAGTGACCAGGAAGATTGATATGTTTGGAGAACGGCAAATTGGGGAGGCCCTTTACGTGTGCCCTGTGGTTGTTGAAACGCAAACGGAACGCGGTTTCCGTGTGTCCAATATATTCCTGTTTGCACACCTCACAGCGAATTTTGTATACCACATTGGCTGAGTCACAGTTAAGGTCGTCTTTAATTTTGTACACATAGTCTGAACAGGAGGCTTCGGCCGTATCTGTGGTCACCATGTGTGTGCACACCCTGCAGCGAGGTTTCCCGCACGGTCTACAGCTCTGATGGTGGTCGGATTTGTGTGTTTTCGCCCTGACCAGTAAGTCTCTCAGGTTTTTATTTCTTCGGTAAACCACCTTGGGCGGAGTCTGAAAAACGGCAGAGAGGCGACTAGTCTGTTTAAGTATGTTGAAGTGGTGGGTTAGTATAGAATTCACCTGAGGGGCGGTGGCGCAGTATGTGAGGATTAAATTTGCCCCTGAAGTTATATCATCTTTATTCCCGCCTTTTTCTCCCATTGTAGATTCTCGGTCCAAAGAGCGAGCGCGCTCAATTGCATTGTCAATTATTTTTTCTGGGTACTTTTGACGCAAGAAGGCTGCTCTCAATTACTGTGCGTGGGTGTCAAATTGCATAATTTCAGAGCAAATTCTTCTGTATCTGTGGGCTTGAGAGTAAGGAACACCTGTTTTGCAGTGATGGGGGTGACTGCTATGGAAATGCAGATACTGTTGGCGGTCAGTTGGTTTTTTATACAGAGAAGTAGATATGGTGGTGCCACTGAGTGATACAGTGACATCCAGAAAGTGAACACTATTCTGCGAATACGTGTGCGTGAATGTTATCGAAGGATGCAGGGAGTTGAAACCGGAAATTAATTTGGAAAGATTATGTTCACTATCGGCCCACACGAAAAATATATCATCGAGGAAGCGTCGGTAAAATATAGGTTTGAATGGAGAATTTTCGAGGAAAGGAATCTCCAAAGAGGCCATGAAAATATTTGCGTAATTTGGGGCCATTTTGGTTCCCATGGCAGTTCCGTTTACTTGCAGATAATGTTTTTGGTCGAATTCAAAGTTATTATGTTTAAGTACAAGATTTAGGAGCACCTCTAAAGCGCTTTCGTCGAATTCACTCGTCGATTTACTTTTTCCATAGGCGTCGACTGTGGCGGCGATTCCTTCGGTGTGGGGAATGTTTGCGTACAGTGATGAGACATCCATGGTGACCAAATAGCACTCTAGAGGTACCACAAGTTTTGAGACTTCTCAAAGGAAGTGGCTGGTATCTTTGATGTATGATGGGAATGATTGTGGGATGTGCCTAATCAGAGAGTCAATGAAACTAGAGATTTTTTCAGTAGCAGTACCGTTGCTGGAAACTATGGGTCGGCCGGGATTGTTAATCTTGTGAATTTTGGGTAGTAAATAGAAACGCCCGGAAGACGATTTGCCAGGTGACATCATTTTAAGCATAGGGTAGGTTATCTTACCACTTTCAAGTAATGATATTAGTGAGGCCTTAATAGTACTTTCATACTCCTCTGTCGGATCACAAGGGAGTTGTTTATAGAAATTTTCATCTGCCAATTGGCGAAGCCCTTCTTTGATGTAGTCAGTCTTGTCGAGTACAACCACAGCACCACCCTTATCAGCTGGTTTAATAACGATGCTCTGGCTGTCACTTAAACTGCGCAAAGCCTCCCGCTCCTCTTTGGACAGATTGTTGCGAATGGGTCGGTGATTGATTGATATGTGGGGTTTAACGTCCCAAAACCACTATATGATTATGAGAGACGCCGTAGTGGAGGGCTCCGGAAATTTCGACCACCTGGGGTTCTTTAACGTGCGCCCAAATCTGAGCACACGGGCCTACAACATTTCCGCCTCCATCGGAAATGCAGCCGCCGCAGCCGGGATTTGAACCCGCGACCTGCGGGTCAGCAGCCGAGTGCCTTAGCCACTAGACCACCGCGGCGGGGCGCGAATGGGTCGGTGCTTTTCATATTTCATGATTATATCACCTTGGACGGCTGAAATGTACATGTCTAGATATTTGTCTCGTTGTTCACCTGGAGTCCAAGATTTATCTGAAAATTGATTTTGTTGCGTGCTGCTTCGATCATGAAAATATTCTTTTAGACGCATGGTTCTGACAAAGTTGTCCAAATCTTGGTAAAGTTTAAACTCATCAATTTCGCCAGAGGCGGGGCAGAAGGTTAGACCTTTTGATAGCAGCTTTGTTTGCGCAGGTGTCAAAGATTTGCTGGAAAGGTTAACCACATTGGTGACATCGGTGCTCTTTTGTGAAGATTGACGAGAGGTAACAGGTTGATCTGTATACGTTGTGGGAGGATTGCTGGCGGAGTATTTTAAAGTTGGCCACGCACCGTCTCGCCTCTATTTCTTGTCCTTCTTGCCCTGAATTGTCAATCTCTTTTTCCTTTGTATTTGGCCAGCTCTTCTGTTTCTGACTGCGTCAAGCTTGACTGTTTTAGTCGCGCCTTTTCTTCCTCTAAGTTCCACGGCCTTATGTGTACTGTGTTGTATTACGACCTGTGTAAGCCTAATAGATGCATCTTTTAAGATATTGCTACACTGCCGCTGCTCATTTTTGTTGAAGTTATTCATTGCGGGTTGCAGTTGAACAGTGAGACCCTTTGGTGCGAATCCCGATGAAATATATGTTTTAAGGTTTGAAGCATGCATTTCAAACCTCACACGCTTATCAACATTCTTTCTTGAGGCCATGAAATCACGAGACCAACATGTGCTGGAGCGGGCCGTACTTGACGGGTTGTTGAGTCAGTCCCTGCGTGGGGGAGAACCACTGTCACCGGAAGCCTCTGGGTGGCCCCGAGTCGTGTTGTAGGGGCTTTTGCTTCTTGATCTATGAGGAGCACCCCTCGGCGCTCGTGGTGATGATCGTCAGCACAGGATCCCGCTTGCTTCGCGGATGCTGGGGTTCTCAATCCGGGAATGACAATGTTCTCTCGGTGGGCCCGGCAGACCTAATGGTGCATGGTCAAGCCAGGTTGACGGCGACCTCACCATATTTCGCAGAAGCAGCGATCTCAGGTGGCTGGCGATGAGGGCAACACCCTCAAAACTTGGGTGTATACCATCTGCCGCCAGAACCCGGCCAGGCGGAAGCCATTCCAAGGCGTGATCGATGTAGAAGAGAGTCCCGCTTCGACGACAGTGCAATCGAAGGAGGTGGTTGAAGTGGCCCGCTTCTCTGTTGAACCGTACGAAGGGCCGGTTGAGGCACGCGCGCCTGTGGTCTGGGGCCCTCGGTAGCACCAATGTGGTGAAGATCTTTTTAATCTCCGGCCGCTGCTCCACGATTCGGCTCACCATGTCCTTGTATTTTTGAAACACTGCAGTGACTGGAAGGAGGCTATGTCATTCGTACCCACGTGTAACACCTGAGTGGTCACTGCGCGCGGAATAAAGTCCAGCAGTGAGAGTGCTTCCTGCATAAACAGTCCAGATTGAGTCACGAAGATGGGCGTGTTTGTTCTACGGGGGTCAAAATGGTTGTAGAGATACTTTGCTTGAGAGTCACCGATGATGGCTGTCGTTGAGGGATGGTCGGGGAACTTCCATGTTAACTGTTTCCTTGCAGCACTTGCAGTAGCCACGAGTATAAAATAGATGAAATAGATGATCAGAGTTTCTTCCGGCTATCGTAATAAAAGTTATAAACTTCGAGAATAGTGCAGTATAGGAAACAAAACAATAAAATATTTATTTAATCCTAACAGTTTCGGCTGGTGGACCAGCCTTCTTCGGAGGATCTGAGTGAAATTGTACAAGTTCCCCTAGCAGAGAGTCACCCTCCCTCACAGTTTGAAGAGCCTCAAAAAAAAAAAAAAAAAACCGAGAAAAACGGGCGAACGAGGTAGCAACAGACAACAAGAAGCAGAAGAAGGAGAGGAACTAGAAAGGAGCGACGGAGAGCCGCCGGAAACGAGCGGGTAATTCTGGCATTGTTACTGGGTATAGGTAAGACGCGCTGCCAGCGTCTTATATATATATATATATATATATATATATATATATTTTTTTTTTCACCCACTTTTCTTCACATTTACATTAAAATTCGATCTAATATCTTTCCCTATACTTTCCTTGGCATTATTGTCTGTTATATATGTCATTAAAATTGTGTAAAACACTGAAAAACGAGCCCTTAAGTATACACTTCTTTCCTATATATATATATATATATATATATATATATATATATATATATATATATATATATATATATATATATATATATATATATATATATATATATATATATATATATATATATATAATCATTGGATACCGAAGCAAAAGATTTTAGACATACTCCGTAAGGTGTTCCGGCAATGATTCCGGTAGAACAAGAGGAGACACATTCCTTGTTGCACGCTTCCGCCTCAAGTTCACATTGACGGGAAGTGTGAACACCTCAGGGCTGCCACTCAGTTCAGGTGTGCCAGCTGCAAGTGAACATAGTATAACCTAGTTAAGTAACTGCTATATTTTTCTTGCATATAAACAACACCTCTAATGAAAACCCGACAATAAAAAAAAAGTTTCACCACAAGGGTGAACCAATGAATGCAGTCGCAACAAATCATGACGTTATAGAATTAAGACTTGGCAGTGAACTTATTTTGAATCGATTGTTTTATTTCCACAAAGCAATCGTTTAAAGGAACACGGCTGCACCAGAGCACAAAGAAGTTTTTGTGGTGCGTCATCTCAACATGAAGTACATAAATGGCAGAGTACAGCATGTAAAAGGGTATACTAGCCACTTGCTACGCCCGTCGAAAAGGCGTGTGCACAACACCGCTTAACCTGCGCTCTTACAATCAAAGTTGCTAACTGCTGCTGAAGCGAAGCAACACTGCCTGCTAGGAATGAAACTACTGAAGCAGTCTAGTCATAATGCCCTCGGGTCAATAGCTTTCGCCACAAGACACCGAGACTGGGTAACAGCTGCACCACTGGAAAAGCTCCAGCCCCACCGTGCCACCTGCTAGCACCACCTATAGTGCTCATTATACCCGCATTTTTTGTCATTCGAAATAATGTGCATTAAATTTATTCAAAATTCGTAGGCTATCGCAATAGTTTGAGGGTGTGGAGGAAAAACCCGACGTGAAAACAGCTCAATTAGGGGGGAGGGGGGTACTGACTTTATGGTGTTGAACATGATGTGGTTGAAGAAAATGCTGTGTAGGTCATCCGAGTTCCCTTCACAGTGGCTCTCTCCTTTGTTAATACTCTTGTACCCAAATTAAAGATCTCATTCGAAAGGTTCGGAGCCAATCACAGTTTTTACACTTTTGCAATAGTGCTGAACATTACTGAGATTATCCGCAGTCATGGCAGAAAACTAACAACAGACCTGCACATGATGCATGCCTATACTTTTATTTCCATGAGAGATAACTATAGCGACATGAATAAAAGCAGTAAGATGTCCTAAACCGTTATGGCTTTGTCTGTGAAACGCCATAATATGAAAAATTATACACTGCTCGTTGCTCGTATAGTTGTGCCAGAGTAAAACCACACAAGTCAAACCAGGAGTCAGTCAACTTTATGTTTTCAGTCCAAAACTATTTTTTGGCGGAGTTACACAGGAGACATCAGAGCGGTACTGTTTTGAAGAATGTCTTGATCGCACAGGACAGTTTTATCGCTCTCAAGTACTGGCATTATCGAGACTAACACTTGCACCTCGCCCTTATTTCTTGTGGCTTTTTTTTTATTATCAAGAACTTCGTGTCCCAAAAATAAATTTAATCGCCTGGCCGTGCTCACGCCTTGATTTGCAACAGCCAGAAAGAACAGCACATGAAAAACTGACACTACGAGGTCCTTATTAAGGAGTACTCACTGTAATGTGCTGGCGTGTCGGGGATCGGGAAGGCCACCGTTTTCTTGACGTCGATCGTAGCGCTTACCGGAGAATCGAGCTCTGAAGAGCTGTCATCTGAATGGAGGAATGAAGACCACAAAGGAGTCTCGTTTCATAGCCAGTTATCGATAGTCTTCAATAAAGACTGCCTTAAAGGCTTAGCAATATGGCTCTGTCACCAATGGAAAGTCGATAGAGGTCAACTACACTCAAAACTCGAACACTGGCATTATGAAGTATCAGTTATGATGAAAATAATTAAGAGTAAACTTGCAATATAAAGAGTGTAAAGAATGCACCTTCATAACGAATTTTCATATATCACAAACTTACTTTTTCTGTAGCATGACACTTTGTTGTAATAAGGTTTGAGTACATAATTAACGGGCTCTGCAGAGCTGAAGTCAATTATTGAACTGCTTTACAAACATTCATGAAAACTGCAGAGATAGATTACCTCTGAATTTTAACAACCTAGCATTATTAGAAAAAAAAAGCAGCTGTTATAGTGATTGATCAGGTATATCAGCTTAGGAGAACTGTCATTTGAAAAATAATAAAAATATCCAACTTTTTTTAACTATGTCCATTTCAAGCGATTTGTAGTACAGGCTAAGGAGAGTCACACGCCTCTTATGACATTTTTGTAAAGGTGTAAGCCAAAGAGTGAAGATTTTTGTTCCTTGTTACTGGATGTCAGACATCTAAGTTTTTTAATGTGTTTGAAAGTACTTTGTGATCAGAAAAGTACCCTACCTTGATCCTGTAAAGTTTATATAGAATCGAACCTTGTATGTATGCAGCTATTGGCAAAACAATTAGGAAATCATAGTTTTCCTAACGTACTTTGAACTGAGAAGCAAGAGTTCGATGATTTTATAACATTGTTTGTCGATTATCAAAAAAATAAAAAATCAAAGTGACCTGCTGCGTACTCAGGGCTGCTACTCTGTGACAATCACATCCAATCATCTTCAATTTTTCGCAGTTTTCGAGGTGTGAATGTTGCTCACTAGAAGTGTTGGTCACAAAAGAGATTCCCCGCTAATTGCAATGAACTCTATGGAGTAATATATCGGCCAAGCAGCACACAAAAACACCACGAGCTACTCAGAATTGGCATTAAAGCAGCGGTGGGTAATCACTTGATACGTTCCCAACCACTCGAGCCTCGTTACCAATGAGCAAGTGACTCTTTCGTTAGCGAGGCTAAATTTCTGTCCTTTTAATTTGATTGTCCTCTGGTTCAACCCGAACAGAAAGTCTCCCATAAATTAAAATCACTGGAAACAAGTTTTCCCCCACAGACACATTCACTTAAAGCAGCACTGACATCAAATTTCAAGATTCAGATGTGCCCATCATTCGATCACTTGGTATGCACAGGTCTTCTTGGCCAAATTTGAATGGCGTCCGCCACATAAAAGTTATTTTGCTTCGAGGTCAAACAGCGTAGAAAAGCTAAGGAGAAAAACGAAAAATAGACTGCCCTGCGACATACACTACTGCTACGTGTTCGGTGTGATACGTTCCACAAATACCACCCTGAGTGACAATACGCTAGTAATAATGACGTCGACGATCTCCCAGTGTGTTTGGAGCAGACTCCCAGCCATATTCTCACTAGTCACTATCTTTGCTGTGTTGAAGCATGCGTGCGACTCATCGTGTCACATTGACTGATTTGCGTTGTGCTCCACTGCGTGTGAGTACGATCATTCAGAGCGACAATACGTGCCAGAATGTCAGCGAACCACTGCGTATTGAGAACCCGAGTCGAGGCGCGGAAAAAGCGGAAAGTGCGTGGCGTTCCATGCCTTTCCAAGACACGAACCCCAATGCAGCCAGTGTGTTGACTTCATATGCGCCGTTGGACAGAGGGGCTAGACGCCTGTGAAGAACAGCCGCGTTTGCTCCCTTCACTTTGTGGCTAGTTGCTACAGGGTAAATCCTGTGTTGATGAACCAGTTGGGTTTGACTGGCAGTATGAGGCTTTTTCTCCAACCGAGGCTATTTTTACCGTGTGCCCTGCTGTAGCTGAAAGCAGCCATTCACTCGCCAAACATCCGCGACATGAGGTGTGTAGTTGGTGTTCCTGAGCTCCGACAGAACGGCCGAGACTGATAAATACATAGCATTTAACGCGGAGCTTGTCAAGCAAGGATCGTCGCAAATCACGGCGATACCCAATTTCAGGTCGCTGTCATCATCACTTGCGATGTTGACCGCGAGGACGGCGAGGATGACGATGTTGGCGACACAGGCATGTCTAAGCATTCAGTGACACTGCTGGACCGACTGTACGTGCGCTCCTAGCAGACGAAACGCCAGTGTGACGTCCCCATTTTTTGTGAAAGCGGCATCAGCTGTGCACAAAAAGGATTAAAGAAAAAATTGCTGGAGTGGAAGCTCCCGCAACGCCTTGCCGGCAGAAGTGAAGCCAGTTTTTGCCTCTGCCAAGACGGCGGAAACATGCTTTTTTTCTCATAGTGCTTACTTAAAGATCAAGTGGTTTTGATATGTTATGTTATATGTTAGCTTAAAAACTTCTAGATCACTGGATGCAAACGACATGCAAATCCGCCCTATAAAGCACATCATCGACATTATTGCTCCTATTCTGGCAACACTGTACAATTTAGTGCTTGAAAGTAGCTGTTTTCCAGAAAAAATGCAAACAGCAAGGGTAATTGCCATACACAAGGGGGGCGATGAAAATGATTTGGGAAATTTTAGACCAATTTCTATACTCCCAATCTTATCAAAAGGCCTGGAAAAGATTATTCACGCACGACTTGTTCGCTTCCTAAATAAACACTCTCTCATTTCATTGGCCCAGTACGGGTTCTTGAAAGGAAAATCCACAGAACAAGCACTACTTGCTCAAAAAGAATGTATAATAGATGCCTTTGAAGATAAAAATATAGTACTAGGTGTATACATCGACTTCTCAAAAGCTTTTGATTGTGTGCAACATAACCTACTACTGTATAAGCTAGAACACTATGGCGTGCGTGGGAGGTCCAATGACCTTCTGCGTTCATACCTTCGCCATAGAAGTCAATTTGTCACAAATGACACTTTCGATTCAAAGACTAAACGCCTGAAGTCCGGGGTGCCCCAGGGCAGTATACTCGGCCCGCTCCTATTCATCGTCTACATAAACGACATTTTTTCCTCTTTTACTAATTGTAAGTGGGTAGGTTACGCCGATGATACAGCCCTTTTTTTCAGCGGAGTAAAGCCGGATGGGTTGGTATCTTTAGCTAATGATGCGCTTGCAGAAGTATCAGCGTGGTCAAAAAGAAATTCCTTGAAAATTAACACAAAAAAGACTCAAGCCATAATTTTCCGCACTAGAAACAGAGTTATTGAACTGACAAAAAAGTTGTATCTTGATAATGACGAAATTAGTGTTGTTAGAGAGATCAAAGCTTTGGGTGTCACTTTCACAGAAACATTGTCGTGGAATAAGCATGTGCAAAATGTTTGCAACAAGTTAAATTCCGTCACTGCATTAATTAATAAAAACCGTCAAATATTACCAGTAAAAGCTAAACGTCTGATATATAATGGATTATTTTTATCGACATTAAATTATTGTCATCTTGTATGGGGTACTACATCCTCTGACAACTTGAAAAAACTCGGTATATGCCAAAAACGCGCAATTCGTGCAATAGCCAACGTTTCGTATGCTACTCATACTGCCCCTTATTTTGAAGCATATAATATACTCAAAGTTAAATTCGTCTACGCATTCCGTCTTTCCTGTACATACCGTCTCGCCATGAGGACTAATAACACCGAATTCATCAGTTCGTTTCGCCTAGCAAGACGTCACTATACATATGACACAAGAAGTCAGGATGACTGGTTCCAGCCAATATGCCGCACAAATTATGGCAATCAGTCTGTATCGTATCAACTAGCCGTAATCTTAAACAAATATACAAAACATGGCATAGCCGCTGAGTCGGCCTCAGCACGCACCTTTCGCTCATTCTTATCGGGTGAAGTTTAGACTTCATTTCACACTAACATCTAGTCGTATTCATCAGTCGCAGAATGATACGCACGGTTCATCTGTTTGCACATGGCGTTTTTTTTTTCTCTTTTTTTCTCTTTTTGACTGCGTGCGTTTGGCTTGCTCATTCTCTTTCGGAAATTGTTTACTTTTTTTGTTTTTTTTTTTTTTTCATATGAATTTTTTTTTTTTTTGTACTGTGCGTTGAAATTGTAATCTTCTTTTCACCAATAGGACTTATTATCATGGTCCACATAATAAACCGAGGCTATAACATTTCTCATACTAGAGAAATGTGCTCAGTGTTGGTAACTACTACCTGTTTTAGATTTCGTTCAAATGACTGTTACGTTCATGTCGTTTACCAATGACTACGGCATGTTTTTTAACGTTTTTTATGTTCTCAGTGTAATACTGATTTTATTGCCTTTGCAGTTTTTTGTTGGACTATTTATCAACTTCTGTTGTACACGTAACATTACCTACAACTGTTCGTGTTTTTTCTTTTTTGTCCTTTTTTCCATAAGTCTTATGAATGTGTATTACTATGTATAATGATGTATAAAGACAAGTCCTCCCATGTTTCTCCTAGAAATCGCTACATTTGCCTCTTCCTGTCAATGTGCATTCAAATCAAATGTTTTATTTCCAGCAAAATCAATTTTTGTGTGGTTGATCATTGTTACTGCTGGACTTTGTAGGGGGCCGGAGCTTTGTCAAGCCGCAGTACTGCGGCTTTTTTTCCGTCACCCCCCATATTTCTCTATGAGAAATAAAAGTTGATTGATTGATTGATGTATATGCTACGTCAGTTCTATATTGAAAGATGGTTGTTCCCGACGAAATTACACACAGAAACGAGTATGGATGACTGAATCTTTAAAGAACTTTGCCTCCAATTAGAGGCTCACTAAGGAAAACTAGTAACTGTAAGACGCACTTGGAGCTTTATGTGACCCAGAAAAGTTTCCACATTAAACTCGTTGGGCGTTCAAGGGAAACGCTTCGTTTTTAATCGCCATCTTGCCAGAGGAACGGCTTCACTTCTGCGCAATCATTTCCACTCCAGCATTTTTTTTAATCCTCCTTGGCTGTGCAGCGGCCTCGACGTGACTGCGAGGTAGCGCTGCCAGCACTACAATTTGGCAGGTTTTCCACCTATTTTGAACCACTTACGATAGTGAATATATTATTATTAGAGACACTCATTCATCACTCAGATGCGTTTTCGGTCGCAAATCGCTACTAGGGGGTCGATAGCTACTCGTTGATGCAAAAATCTTGACATGAGTAAATTTGATGACTTCATTTAGATTGACAAACTGCACTCTAAGAACTGTGTTGCCTTAAGTTTGACTGTCATAAGTTCATTATTATTATTAGCAGTGAAAATTAAGCTTGTAGTGCCATTTTTAAAATTTCACACTGTGGCGTCTTCACCCGCATTTTCTTTTCGCACACTTTCTCGCATAACAGGCCTCATGTCGCGGCAAGCGTAGTGTTTTCAGGACAGCAAAACTGTGCTTTACTAATGCGTGAAAAAACAGTTTGCTCTTTCATGTTCCTTTCACAATTGGCATCTTTCCCACTTTGTAGCCGTGACTTTGTAAGAGACCTCCACGCCAACATCTCGAGAAAAAATTATTTTTTTATTGTCTTCTGCCGCACAAACAACCAAGCATCCTCAGCATCGTTAATGCACCACCAATCCAAAGCAACTCAAATCTAAAAGGGATTTTTTGTTCAGAAAGTTTCTAAATTTTATCCCCCATCCTCCCTTAAAGCACACTCAAGTTACAGAAGGCTATTGCTACCTTGATTTTTCCGTTAATTTAACACTGTCTAAAACTCGATATGTAGCACTCGAACTTGAATTTTTTGTCACCCCAAGATTGTCCCTCACCAGACCACTCAGAGCTTCCATGGTCATCAGAAATATGCTTAAATTTTTGCAACCACATTTTTCTGAGTAACTTTTGGCAGTTTTTGTGCTTCTTAGGCATTGACATCGAAGTATGCAGCATGTACATACCGTATCGCATGGCAAGACCTTTGCTGGGATTCCTGTGTATGGTGCAGTCCTTGAAAGGGCTGCGGAACTGCTCAAAGTCAGGAGTCTTGAAGTCTGGCACTACAGATGGGGGCAACGGGCTGTAGGAGCAGCCACTTGAAAGGCTCGTGTCACTGCCTTTACGGTCGGTTGGAGGCAGGCTGGTCTTTGACCTGAAGGTTCACAGTAGCAGTGACAAGCAAAGAGGTGAGGGGTGAGTAAGTTCATATCATTAAGAAGCAAAACTAAATTCTGAGGCCTCCCACAGAAAACCCATTGTACCGTAAAACTGTGGTGGTAGGAACAGTGCATGTACAAATTTTGGGGTGATGGGAATTGTTTTTTGGTCCGGCAGAGGTTTACTAGCCCACAATGTATTCTAGGATGGTTGTGTACCGATTGTCGCCCTGGGGCGTTTGATATGAACCTCCGCTACGAAATACGTAAGACATGGAGCTGCTCCTGCTGTCACAGAATGCGCAACAAGAATGCACGGGTGCGGAAACCCAAGTGCGGGCTAGAGTGCCACACCGCCAGTTCGTCAGAATATACCTTCAGTCACGGAGTGTCCTATTATACTAAAGGTTGATTGATATGTGGGGCTTAACGTCCCAAAACCACTATATGATTATGAGAGACGCCGTAGTGGAGGGCTCCGGAAATTTAGACCACCTGGGGTTCTTTAACGTGCACCCAAATCTGAGCACACGGGCCTACAACATTTCCGCCTCCATCGGAAATGCAGCCGCCGCAGCCGGGATTCGAACCCGCGCCCTGCGGGTCAGCAGCCGAGTACCTTAGCCACTAGACCACCGCGGCGGGGCTATTATACTAAAGGTGACTCTGGTGCTAGCGTGCATGGGAGATGTAACACACGGCGCTTTAGCCAGAGTTTAAATGATGGGTAGTCCATAAATTTGTCTAATCTAATTTATCTCAGCACAATTTGGCTTCATGTGGCCTCAATCCACTTTGCCGCAAAAAATTTAGCAAAGGTCAAGCTGTTGCGCTACACCTTTCCGACTTTTCAGGCTCACCAATTCAAATCTGTTCAAGAAGCCCACAAGGGTCCCTTCATTTTTTTTTTTTCATTCAAAACAAAACCAAAACCCCGATAAAATCCACAAGTGGGTTCGAAGCCCGCAAGCAAAAAGCCTAGGAAATTCGTGTAGTATCCATCATTACCATGGGGGTTGAACAATCGCAGTGCCAGAGTCCTCTCTCGTCCATTTCAGTAAACTATGCCTTCAGTGACATGTCGTAGCCTCCAAGATTGCATGCACCAATTTTGAAAGCCTTAATGCACTTTCGTATGCCTTCATGTGTAGATTACAGATAACATTGACGTCGCACTCTTTTTTTTTTTTTACACGTCAAGGAATGCTGTGCTGTCGATGTGGCAGCCACGTGCGGATAACAATGGGGGCCGTGTCCTCGAGCATCGAGACATGCTATGAATGGTGGACGAGGCCTGAAAGATGAAGAAGACGGTCTCTGCGAAAGAGCTAGGCCTCGGAACGCCAACATGCACGACTATTGGGGACATGCAGACCTGAAAACTCTCCCATGGTGCTCGCATTGCCCTAAATCTTCCAAAAAAACATCAACACCACCGCGGTAAGAAAATACTGTTCAGCCCCTTTATGAGGGACGTGCAATGGACAGCAATTCTTGTCTTTTACACGAGGTGTCTTTTACATGCAGGGTACCATGCATTTCCCTGCCTAAAAACTTCACTGGAAAGTATTCAAAGCAGTTCGCGGCATTGTGGCCCCAAGACGCAGTAATAGAAATGTATGCCAGATTTTTTTTTTGATGCTCATATTCTTGATTGTCTGGCGATACAAAGTTCACATGATTCGAATATTTTTGGTGACACCGCAACATTCGTATCGCCAATGTTTTACTGTATGACACCCAGGCACAGCTAATGCACACTAAAACTGAGCTGTGCATCTACACAGTTGCTACGTCAAGGAGAAATCCCCAGCTTGAACAGCTGAAGTTCACCTAACCAAACGTGCAGCCCAATCCTAGCTCACGCGAATAAGGATCACTTGAGAGTGGTCACTAGCATTACTGTGCCATCACAAGCACGTGGTAACCTGTGGTGCCATTTGAAAAAAAACTATTCCGAAGCATGGCATAGCAGGACATCTCGGATCACTGTTCGCTATTCTTGGTCCTTCAATACACACCTAAATTTAAACACATGGCTGTTTTCGCATTTAACTTCGACTGCAGTGCAGATTCCGTGGCCCGAAATCGGACCCATGCATTCATGCTTAGCGTTAAAAGCTGCCATGGCAAGTAATGACATGATGGCATGACTATGCTACGTGCTGGGCTTGTTGGCAATTACTGCAATGCCGCAGGGGTTTTGGATCTGACAGAGGATGAAGCATTGTGTGTATGACTGCCTGAAGAGTCTTTGGCTCTACGCTTGATATAGCGTTGACCTGTACCACACAAATGAGCAAAATAATCACATATTTGAAGACCAGATAATTCTATCAACTTGAGTACTCATCAAGGCACAATGCGCATAAATCCATAAACTTACGTACTCATCAATGCACACTGTGTAGCTCATTGAAGAAAGGATTTTGCCACAGATTCAGTGAAAAAAGTGAAGTGAAAGGCTTTTATATAGGCTTCCAAGAAAGGTACTTCGAAGCACTGGCGCAGCCATATGTTGGAAATCAAGCCACTGCCACCACTAATGGGCACATTTTGCTTTACAGTAAAGCCTTATATGCATTGAGAGCAAGTTTGTGCTCAGAAGGAAAAACTAATTAAAACATTTTGAAGCAGACAAGGAACCCCTGGCAACTACCATCGACTAGAATGCACACCCACGCTTACAAAATGTGAATACAGCATAACTATACAAATGCCTTGAGTCTTCCACCGCCATGGCTCGCCCGCCTGCAGAGCAATCGCGTCATTGGTTTTCCAAGTGTTGTTTTGTCAAACAGTGCCCCAAGAAAACATCAAACAATAAAACAAAAACACTCTAGTGCCGTCCCATTTCCATGCGACTTGATCCCCTTCAGACGACAATTATGATAGACTGAAAATGTGTCTCAACTAGACACACTCAACTTCAATGCACTATATCGCATTTTAGTAGAGAAAACGAGGTAACCAGCAGTTATGTGTGCATTTCTGTAATTAATCATTGTTGGCATATCATTGTATATCTAATTAAAAAACAATTAGCTATGTTTTATTGCTGCACAAGAAGAACTAAACTTTAGGCTCAAAATATACGAACGCTCAGTTTGCTTTGCAGCTGTGTACATTGGTCCCGGAATGACGCATGTCAAACAATCACTAGACATGGAAACGTCGGCACAGTGATCCTGTTCGACAACACGCAGAAGAACGACATTTAACTAGCTGTCCATAACAAAGCCTGTGCAAATGCACACACTAAGTTTTAAGCAGTTTGAAGAAACACGCGGTTTGATTGATTGATTGATGTGTGGCGCTTCATGGCGCAAGGGCCAATTCATGGCCAAAGTGCCATTTCGATGAGTAGAGATGTGGACAATGATATGTTGCGTGGCTGTATAGGGGCCTTAAAATTCCTCGCGATAATGCGGGTAAAAACATAAGTATTAAAATCGTGACAGTGGCGTGATATGCATAGTAAAAAAGGGTGACAAAGGTTTTGATAATAAAAATGTGTAAAAATATTTGGCACTAGCCGAAGTGCCTCATCAGCAACCTTGTGTCCAAGGGCTGCGAGGCAAGTGCTTTGTTGTGTAGCCATTGCAGCGAAAACCTCTCTTAAGAGGTCGCGCTACGCATTGCCTGGGTATATGACATGATAAAAGTGAACATCTCTTAAAAAAAGCTAGCAGCGATTTATGAGCGAACAGTGGTTCCCTACCGACGAACATTGCAGGAAGTAAAGGTATATGTTGTCGGTAGGGTAATGAAAAGTGTTTTCTTAGAGTGTCTAGTTGTTTGCACTGGATTAAAACGTGAAGAACTGTTAGTGCTTCACCACATCTGTCACACAATGATGGATCGCCACCGAACAAAAGATGTGTGTGTGCCGTGTATGTGTGTCCTATCCTGAGCCTCGTTAGTATTACCTCTGTGCGAGGCGATTTTGATACTGGCGGCCAATGGCCAAGGCGTGCCTTAATAACATGCAGTTTGTTTTGTGTGTATCGATCCCACTTGCTTTGCCAGTAGTTCCTGAGCTTTCGTTTGAGAAACGGCTAAAGATCAAGGGCTGGGATTGATATGGGTGTAGTGGCAGCGTTTTCGTGGACGGATGCAGCAAGCTGATCCGCCATCATGTTGCCTTGGATCTCACGGTGCCCTGGCACCGTGAGATCCATGTTGTTTGAGTGTGTTGTTTGAGTGTGTAGAGTGCGCATAAAGTGGAGTAAAGCGAGATGAGGACAGGGTTTTTTTTGTTTTTTAAGATTGTGCAGAGCTGTTAGCACACTGAGGGAGTCCGTATAAATTACTGCTTTTTGTATTTGTAGTTGTTTGATGTGTTTAGCAGCCGCAAATATTGCGTAAGCTTGCGCTGTGAAGATACTTGTGCCTGGATGTAGAGGGCCAGCATCCGAAAAGGATGGCCCGACAGCAGCGTAGGACACAGAGGAGCTAGACTTAGAAGCATCTGTAAAGAACTCAGGACGTGTGTATTTGTGTTGAAGTTCCAGGAAGTATGTTCGGATATGAGCAATAGGCGCATGTTTAGTAATTTCTAGGAAAGACATATCGCAGTCTATAGTCTTCCACTGCCACAGTGGCGGGTATGCTACAGGAGCCATTAAACTGTGTTCAAGTGACACTCCAGTTTCTTCAGCTAGACCCTTCAGGCGAACTGAGAAGGGCTGCCTCATTGAAGGCCTGTTTTGAAATAGAATGAAGCTCGACAAATCATTAATAGTAGAGTATGAGGGGTGCTTCTTGTCTGCTTTCACCTTAAGGAAATATACAAAGGACATGCAAGTTCTCTGCAGATGAAGCGAACACTCATTTGACTCAACGTAAAGGCTTTCTATGGGGCTGGTGCGAAAAGCACTTGTAGAAAGGCAGATGCCCAAATGGTGCACGGGATCCAGCATCTTCAAAGCACTTTGAGTCGCAGACTGATAAACAATGGTCCCATAATCTAAGCGGGTGCGAATGAGGCTTCTATACATGTTCATGAGACATTGCCTATCACTACCCCAAGTAGTACGTGACAACACTTTTATAACATTCATGGCTTTTAAACATTTTGTTTTTAAATACTTCATGTGTGGTACGAAGGTAAATTTGTCCAAAACTAAGCCTAAGAATTTATGCTCGGCTGTGACAGACAGACGTTGCCCGTTCAGTCGAATGTCAGGTTCCGAGTGCATGCCTCTCTTTCGGGAGAACAAGACACACGTGCTTTTTTGTGGGTCAAGTCGAAATCCGTTTTCATCTGCCCATTTAGAGACCTTGTTCAAACTCAGCTGAACTTCCCTCTCACATATTGCCAAGTTGCATGTCTTGAAGCCAAGCTGAACATCGTCGACATATGTACATAGAACATGTTGTGGGGGATGGACAGGTGCAAGGTGATGTATCCGTGACGTCACGCCAGCCGAAGCCGCCGTTATCACCACTGCTTCTTCTCCTTCCCTTCCCCTTAACCCCTCTCGCACAACGCTACATTAACCCGCGCTATCGCAATAAAGCTTTTGTCTTGGCCCAGCCACGGCCCTGGCGTGTTCGTTTCAGTGGCGACGAGGATGGGATGAAAGCAATGCGGCAACTCCGTCCGTCATGACCGCCGCACCCACGGGAGGATACGCCAGCCCGCCGCAGTTCGACGAGGCGAGCGACAAGTGGCCCGCGTACCAGGTTCGGCTGGAAGCCTTCTTTGAGGGAAATGGCATCACGGAAGACAACAAGAAGCGGGCCCTGCTGGTGACTGCACTGTCCACCCACACCGTCGACGTACTGAGCGGACGTTGTGCTCCGGATAAGGTGAATGAACTTTCGTACCCACAAGTGATAGCCTTGCTTAAGCAGCACTTCTCGCCGCAACCGAACGAGATAGCACAGTCTTATAAGTTCTTCACCCGCAATCAGCTGCCCGGCGAACCGGTCAAGGATTTTGTCGTGGCGATTCGACAGATAGCGGACACCTGCAATTTTGGTGCTTCGTTGGACAGAATGCTACGAGATCGCATCGTGTGTGGTCTGCACAACGTCGGAGTGCGTCGGCAGCTACTCGCGAAACCACAGCTGACGAGGAGCGAAGCGGAAGAAATTGCGATATCTACCAAAATGGCCGAGGCCAACGCGCAAGAGATAGTAAGCCCCACCGCTGAGGCAAGTGTGCATGCGCTGGGAGGCCAGTCCTATCGTCCACGAAGCCGGCCACAGATTGTTGGGTGCTACCGCTGCGGAGCAAAAGGGCACGGACCCGAGGATTGCCGCTTCCGCTCGGCGTCATGCTTCAAGTGTAAACAACGAGGTCATATCGCTCGAGCCTGTTGCCGCCGTGAGAGTGGGTTCGGGGTGGTACCACCAGAACGCCAAGTACACGCCTTGTCGCGGGAGGAAGACACTGGCACGGACGGTATGTTCGCGCTGGAGGCAGCGGACAGTCACATCGGCCACGTCGGCATTACGCAACCCATCGTGCGCACCTTGGATTGTGGTGGGGTTCCAGTGAACATGCAGGTCGACACAGACTCGCCGGTTTCGGTCATCACGTGGCCCACATATGAGCGGAACAAAACAGTGTGGCCGAAGCTGCGTGGTTCGCCATTGAAACTCACCTGCTTCCTGGGACGGCTTCCAGTGCGGGGACAACTTCAGCTCAAGGTTTCGTGCGGAAACAAGTCGACGGCTGGATCTTTGCAAGTCCTTGGTTGCTCCGGCCCAAACCTCTGCGGACGCGACCTGATTCAAGCGTTCCACATGCTCGAGGCACCGGTAATGAACGTGAACACGTCAGGTGAGCAACTGCCGTTACTCGGTGCTGACGACGTTAACGTGGACCGGTTGCTAGCAGAATTCGCTGATGTGTTCGCGCCAGGTTTAGGGCTCATAAAAGGGCCACCGGTACACTTCGAGACGCGAGAAAACGTGGTGCCGAAGTTTTGGAAAGCACGCGAAGTTCCGTATGCTTTTCGGCCAAAGGTCGACGCGGAACTGGACCGCCTTTCGGGCGCGGGTATTATTGTACCGGTGCCTCATGCGGAGTGGGCGGCGCCAGTGGTACCGGTAGTGAAACGGAATGGCTGCATCCGCCTTTGCGGCGATTTTAAGCTAACGGTCAACAAAGCTTGTCGCACTGAGCAATATCCGTTGCCACGGGTGGAGGATATCCTGGCTACATTAAATGGCGGTGAAGTTTTTACCACGATAGACTTACGGGAGGCATACAACCAGCTTCCGTTGGATGAGGAAGCCATGCAACTCACGACCATAAACACGCATAAGGGACTGTTCAGCTTTACTCGCCTGCCTTTTGGAGTGGCGTCCGCGCCGGCCGTGTTCCAACGGCGTATGGAGACCATTTTGCAGGGACTTCCAGGTGTTCAGGTCTACCTAGACGACGTCATCGTGGCAGAGAAACGCAATGACTGCACCACCCTGCACGAAGTATTCAAGCGTTTCCGGGAATACGGCGTGCGCCTGAACGCAGACAAGTGCAAGTTCCGCCAACTAGAGGTGGATTTTTTGGGGCATCGAATCAGCGCTCGAGGTCTTCAACCAAAGACGGAAAACATAGACGCCATCCTTAAGGTTCAGGCACCACGGAATTCCGCAGAATTAAGGTCCTACCTCGGCATGGTAACGTACTACCACAAGTTTCTTCCCAATGCATCGACCGCCATGGCACCCCTATATCAACTACTCCGGAAGGAAGCTAAGTGGAAGTGGGATACCGCTCAACAGCAGTCATTCAGCAGTGTGAAAGACCTTCTGAAATCCGCAGACTTTCTGGCGCATTTTGACCCACACAAGCCGCTAGTCCTGGAATGCGATGCCTCCCCGGACGGAATAGGCGCAGTGCTTTCACACGATGTCGGGGGCGGGGTACTTCGGCCCATAGGGTTCCGCTCTCGGTTATTGACTGGTGCTGAGAAAAATTACTCGCAGCTGGAGCGTGAAGCCTTGGCACTTGTGTTTGGTGCGTCGAAATTCCGACAATACTTGCTCGGCAATACTTTCACAATGATGACGGACCATAAGCCGCTTGTTGCACTTTTTCACCCAGACAGGCCAGTGCCCGTGATGGCCGTTGCGCGAATCCAGCGGTGGGCCCTGCTGCTGAGCGCCTACGATTACGTCATCAAACACCAGCCCGGGAAAGACAACATTCCAGCCGATGCCCTCAGCCGACTCCCCACGTCAGCAACTTCCCAGCCAGAGACGCAGGAAGAAACTGTGGACGGTGAGTATGTCCTGCTCACGGAGACCCTCAATGATGGTGTCATGTCTGCGAAGCAACTGGGCACTCTCACGGAGCTTGATGACGATTTAGCAAAGGTGCAAAAATGGGTGCAGGAGGGATGGCCAAGAAATTTGGGGCCTAAGGACCAGCACTTGATGCCATACTTCAACCGGAAAGCTGAGATAACGGGGAGTTATGGGCTTCTATACTGGGGCCATCGAGTGATCGTCCCTAAGAGTGCCCGAGCAGTGATGTTACGTCTGCTGCATGATACTCATCAAGGGATTTGCTCAATGAAGCGGCTAGGGCGCTCCTTGATGTGGTACCCCCGGATCGATAATGACATTGAGCACATGGTTAAGTCCTGCACCAGTTGCATCCAAGCTGCCCCTATGCCCCCAAAGAAACCCCCTGTTGCGTGGCCAGAAACGGATGAGCGTTGGTCGAGGCTGCATATCGATTTTGCGGGGCCGATCGATGGTCACATGCTACTGATTGTGGTGGATTCACATAGTAAGTGGATAGAAGCGATACCCATGAAGAGTTCCACCACACACGCCACCATAGAGGCTCTGCGCACCTTGTTCAGTACATTCGGGTTGCCCCGGACGCTGGTATCCGATAATGGCCCACAGTTTACGAGTTGGGAATTTAACACCTTTACGAAGCTGAATAACATAGTACACCTCCGAACAGCACCGTATCACCCCCAGTCCAATGGGCTCGCGGAGCGGGCGGTTCGTACTGTGAAGTATTAATTGAAGAATGTACAAGGGTCACTGAAAACCCGCCTGGCTAGGATTTTGCACAGGTACCGCAGGACGCCGCAGGCCGGGGGCCGGACACCAGCGCAACTCCTAATGGGCTACGATCTTCGCTCCAGGCTGGACAACGCAGTGTCCATTCCGCCCTCACCAGTTGACCGTCCCCCCCTCGATGGGTGGCAGCCCGGGGAGCCAGTCTGGGTGAGGAACTTCGGGCGAGGCGAGCCGTGGACTCCAGCCAGCATTACATCGACAGACGGAGCCCGCCTGGTGAATGCCGATGGTCCGGAGGGGGAAACCATTAGGCGCCACAGCGACCAGGTGAAGCCACGGGAGTTGGAGCATGACCAGGGAGAAGTCGGTGACTCTCGGTGCCTCGAAACTGCCGGCGGGGCCCTAGCAGGAGGAACACCGAGGCGAGCGCCAACAAGGAGCGAGATCGCCGGGAGCCCCTCAACTCCGGTGTTGCGTCGCTCGGGCCGGCAACGCAAACCCCCAGACCGTTACTCACCGTAGGGGAAGCGGAATGATGTATCCGTGACGTCACGCCAGCCGAAGCCGCCGTTATCACCACTGCTTCTTCTCCTTCCCTTCCCCTTAACCCCTCTCGCACAACGCTACATTAACCCGCGCTATCGCAATAAAGCTTTTGTCTTGGCCCAGCCACGGCCCTGGCGTGTTCGTTTCACAAAGAATTCATTTTGATAATAAAAAGTGTACAACTAAGTACACCACCTTGCGGTACTCCCGTCTCCTGGACAAATGTTTGAGAGAGAACACTGCCTACACGGACACTGAATGTTCGATTGGACAAGTAACTCTGGATTATGGAAAACATTCTACCGCGCACACCCAGGTGAGACAAGTCTCTTAATATGCCAAAACGCCATGTTGTTTCGTAAGCCTTCTCGATATCGAGGAACACAGAGAGGAAGTATTGTTTGTGGGCGAAAGCGTCTCGGATCTATGCCTCGATACGCACCACATGGTCGGTGGTGCATCTACCCTCTCGAAATCCACACTGGAACCGGTCGAGCAGACTGTGTTTCAAGGAGATGTAAAAGTCGGCGGTTTATGATCTTTTCAAAAAGTTTACAAAGGCAGCTTGTAAGTGCAATGGGCCTATAACTTGAAACTGAGGAGCGGTCCTTGCCGTCTTTTAAAATTGGAATAATTATAGCCTCTTTCCAGGAAGCAGGGATGACGCCAGAAAACCAGATAGCATTGTATAGGGAGAGTAATGTTTTTCGCGTTTCGAGCGGCAGGTTTTTCAACAATTCATACACTACACGATCGTAGCCTGGGGCAGAATTAGTGCAGGAGTTTAGCGACGTTTGTAGCTCAGCTAAGTTGAAAGGCTGGTTGTATGCCTCGTAGTTTGTACACTTGTGTTCTAGTTTCTGCTTTTCTATCCTTGCTTTATATCTTTGAAAAGCTTGAGTATAGTGCGATGAGCTAGACACCTGCTCGTAGTGGGCACCGAGGAAGTTCGCCTGATCTTCCAGGCTGTCACCCTGTGTGTTTACGAGTGGGAGTGAGTGTACTTGTCTTCCTGCTACCCTACCAAGCATGTTCCAGACTTTAGCCTCTTCTGTATATGAATTTATCCCTGATAAAAACTGGTGCCAGCTTTCTCTTCTGGCCTGCCCACGCGTTCTCCTGCCTTGAGACTTTAGTTTCTTGAAGCTGTCAAGATTTTCGGCTGTCAGTGAATTCCGAAGCAACCTGCATGCCCTGTTCTGCTCCTTTCGCGCATTACGACACTCATTATTCCACCATGGGACTTGTCGTTTGCCTGACTGTCCACATGTTTGTGGTATACATTTCGTTGCAGCATCGATCAAAAATGCTGTCAGGAAGCTCACAGCAGCTTCTACGCTTAACCCCTCCATGTCAGTCTAAGTTGGGAGAGTCATTTTTTGATATTGTTCCCAATCGGCTTTGTTGGTGAGTCATTTGGGAACGTGTGCAGGACATATATTTGTTATTGATGTGCTGATAACGATAGGAAAATGGTCGCTGCCGTATGGATTATTAATGACCTTCCATTTAAGTAGAGGCAAGAGTGATGGAGATGTTATGCTGAGGTCTATGGCTGAGTACGTATTGTTAGCGATGTTGTAATATGTTGGCTCTTTCCGATTCAGAAGGCACGCACCGGAAGAAAAAAGAAACTGTTCAATGAGGCGACCTCGCGCATCGCAGCGAGAGTCACCCTACAAGCTACTGTGAGCATTAAAGTCCCCTAGGACGAGATACGGTTCTGGAAGTTCTGCTATCAGCGACTAAAACTAGTGTTTAGTCAGTTGATGGTGTGGCGGTATGTATATACTGCAAAATGTTACGAATTTGTTGAAGATGACAGCTCGGACAGCTACTGCTTCCAGGGATGTCTGAAGGAGTAAATGCGTACAGGCTGTTCCTTGATTAACAATTATGGCAACACCACCGGACGAGGCGACAGTATCATTTCGTTTTTTTTCGAAGGATAACGTAATTTCGAACAAAGTTAGTGTGTCTTGATTTTAAGTGTGTTCCTTGCACACACGGCACTTTTGGTGTACGTTTGTGTAGAAGTTCTTGGATATCGTCGATGTTCCTCAGTAGGCCTCTCACAATCCACTGTATTATATGTGTCATTTTAAAGATGTGTGGTGCTGTGTGTACAAGAAGTGTCACTTCAGGTTACAGGGCCTTTTGGGGCCCTGTAATTCGACGTTTTTCTTTCTGGGCACGCTCCAAAGAGTTGCGCCTATCCTTCGGCGTATGAGGCGCCGGAGAAATGGGACTTGTATCCATCACCTCCTGCGAGGTGGCGGATGGTGCCTGATGAGCAGGCACATTCACAGAAGTTCCGGACGCAACTGCAGGTGCAGTGGTCCGGGGTCCGGCAGACTCTGAAGTCTGCTGAACCTATTTGGCAGGAGGCGGAGCAGCACAGGCTACTCCAGCCTTGGGCGCAGATGCCGGGATTGTAGTCGCACTTCGTGTGAAATTCGCAGACGCGGAAAGATGTTGCACGGCGCCCTGTCGCGTCACATCTGCAAAAGAAGGAGAGTGCTTCTTATGGAGGGAGGAGCGCTGGTGCGCCTCTTGAAAAGACAGATTGAATTTAATTTTGAGTTGAAGAATTTGTTTTTCCTTTTTCCAGGATGGGCAGGTTCGTGAGTAGGCGGAATGGTCTCCTTCACAATTCGCACAGCGGGCTGCAGCAGTACAATTGTCCGATGGGCGTTCGTTGGAGCTACAGTTAGCGCAAGTCACGCGCCCTCTGCAGCTTTGTGAACCGTGTCCAAAGCACTGACATTTGAAACACCTACGAGGATTTGGTATGTAGGGCCCGACTCGAAGCTTGCAGTAACCAATTTCGATTGAATCGGGTAAATCGCTAGCACCAAAGGTGATAATTATATGTTTCGTTGGTGTTTCTTTTTTTGTCTCATCGTATTACTATTCTTTGAACCTTCACTACATTCTGGTCTTGCCAGCCTTCCAATAATTCACTCTCTGATAATCCAAGAAGGTCGTCATCAGAGATGACACCACAGACTGTGTTCAAGGACCTGTGGGGGCCTACGGAAACTGGGACATTCCCAAACGCTACAAGTTTAGGTAAATTGTCATATTGCAGCTTGTCGCGAACCTCCAAAAGGAGGTCGCCGCTTCCCAACTTGATTACACGATATCCTGGCTCGATCGCTTCTGTGAGTGTTTTTGAGACAAGAAAGGGCGAGATTGTTCGGACTGTTTTGTTTTCTTTCTGGCTATGTATGACATGAAACTTGGGGAAAGACTGCTTTGGTTTTGAAAGGAGGAACGGGTCTTCGGTGCGCCACCTTTTCGGGCGGCGATCAGGAAGAGGGGGAAAAAGTTAGCCATACAGATTGTTTAAAGTTCGGCGGCAATGGTGGCCACCCACTATCGAGCCCAACAAGGGGACGCTACAAGGTTGAATAGTAAACACTTGGAGACACCATCCATGCATTGCCGCTATAAACGAATATAACTACCCAAGGTTAACCCTTGCCGCCTGGAAGATGGAAGAAAACAGGAGTGAGGAGATGACAGGAAAGATTGAAAGAGATAAAAAGACGAAGATCAGGGGAGAGAGAGAGACAGAGACAAGAAAAGGCGACTACCGATTTCCCCTGGGTGGGTCAGCCCAGGGGTGCCGTCTACGTGAAGCCGGGGTCAAAGAGGTGTGTTGCCTCTGCCGAGGGGCCTTAAAGGTCCAATCACCCAGCGTCAGCTCAACCCCCAGGATCCCCTTTTCCCCGGACACGGCAAAGCCACGCACGGCTAGGCGTGGGAGGGAGTCAAAACTCCCCCATTAGCTCGGGTCCGTGGCGTCGCTACACACCAAACGCATACCTGCGCAGGTGCCCCTGTGGGGGAAACACGCGGTGCGCGATGTGCTCGCGTAGTTGACGTGTACAGCTGCACACACCATTGCTGAAGGGGTTATATTGTCACGGGATCGTGACGTGGCCGAAGACAGGAGACTGTTGGAATTTAACTGTTGGTTTGGGCGAACCTGTGCCCGGTAAACGGAAAGCCCATTTACAGTAGCAGTCTTGGACTGATAGCGGCGAACAGAACATCGGCCGTCGATCAACTACTGACAAGCGGCGAAGCGCGTCGGCATTTATACTCTTGCCGTCGAATGTTCTAGCGTTATCGCTGGCGGTGGCGTAGGTTCCAGAATAATCTGTACAGTTCGCAGAGTGGGCGTGATCTTATCGAAATGATCTACTACAGTCCGGAAGCTTTCGGAAAACTGCAGGCGCGGTTTGCGCTGAGAATTGTGTAGTGTTTTGGAACGATAACAAAACTTGGGAAATGGAACGTGGCAATATTGTCCGGAAGCCATTTCTTCCCAGTAAGCGTTTGTGTTTACAGGCGAAGGCCGCTTTAAAAGGATGGGCATAGCCTTTATTTTTGTAAGCTGGCTTTCATATGTTACGCATTGCAATGAAGCCTACATTCAAACAGCATTATAATGAAGTTATAATCTTGCATAAAAAAGCTCACTATATTCGAAAATTCGTTATAAAGGTATATATTGTAAACACTTTATTGCAAGATAATTTTTCATTTGCTTCGTTATAACCGATATTTCATTATATCCGGGTTCATTATATCGAGGTTTGAGTGTATTCATAACCACGGCAAATTCATCGTTGATGTGTCATGGTAGACTTGTCACAGTGGTTTTAACTTTAATGGACACGTTCGCAACCTAGCCTTTCATACCAGTCTGGCCTCCACCATGTAACCACCTTGCTGCATGACAAGCCAGCTTCGCAAAGTGAAATGACTCACAATAATTTCATTTTTTATTCTTACAAAGAAAAAGTTCACACATGAATAGCTTAATCAAATGACACAGCTCACAGTCATCTCCTAACAGACTTTTTACATTGATACATTGATTTTACATGACTGGTCAGTGCTTGTACACACACACTAACCATGCAAACACAAATTATATTACAGACACCTCTAAGAGGTCTAATGCAGTTTACTACTTCGGAGTTCAGAACTACTGATTAAAGCATTCAGCAGCATACTATGCCAGTTTTCATCACTCTCAGCACAGAACCAAGTATATTGTATTCTACATCACTGTAAAGACTAAAGTATTCCGTCGAACTGTAAAAAATGGCTTTGAAAACTCACCTCATCGACGTGTGCATTTTTGACTCTATACCAGCCGTCGGAGCTTCTGAGGTTTGACGCATGTGGTCCCCTGCACATGGAATCAGAAACGGAGCATACCGAGTTCACTCGATTTCAAGATCCACCCCGTCTATCGCACGTGTCCTTTTCACCTCCAGAAGTATGCTACATGATGCAGTGCTTTTGACTGCTACTCTATTAGTACAGCCACACCCTAAACACTACTGAATGGAAAGTCTTAAACATTTCCCGAACACCTTTCTCCACTGCTTATCTGCTTGACAACTCCGCTCTCGAGCTCATACCATCCCATCACTACCTGGGTGTAACTAGTACTCTTACCTAGTCTGTTAACATTAACGAAACCATTAGTAATGCTAACCCCTGTCCCTTTAAAACTTTTTTACAAAACTTTAGTAGAAAGTAAACACAAATATGCTGCATTCATTTGGGACCAGTCCACAGTTGTACTAACCTCTGCTCTTCAGCTAGTCCAATATAATTCTGTCTGCTTTATCCTTAGAAACTTATGGTGACCCCGCTACTCACCGTAGCGGATGATCACAGCGGGTTCACGCTTAGCGAGCCACAGGGCTGCGACTCCGTCACCAACTCGCGTGTAGCACACCGCGGCAAACAGACAGGGTACAGAAATACACTGACACTTTATTGCCCTTGGCGGCACCCCGAGCAACAGTACAACGTCCGCTCCCGGGACGCGGAGAGCAAAGGCACCCACGCGTGGACGTTCACTATAAGGGGAAACCGCGAGCACATCGCAGCTGGCATTGGCGAGCATTCACACGCCGGTCGGGAAAAGGTCCCTCGCGGCTAGGCTGCGCACTCTCACGATGGCCACTAGGCCTGGTCGCGAGTGTTAGGGCAAACCTCATACGCGTGGGCCTGTAGCAAGTGCGGCTCGGTGTGGTACGACCACTTCAAGCACTAGGCACCACTGTGGGCTTAGCGTACGGTACCGAAGCTAGTACTAAGTAAACACACCTGCCGAGGTGCCAAAGGCCACCCCAGGCAGGCTACAGTACGGCGATTCCCAAAGGGAACGCGGACGAAGGAAACACGTGCTTATCCGGTGCCGACCACGGAGGAGAGACAGCTTCTTCAACGCGCACGTAACACGTGCCGCGCCCGCACGTGGTGCCATCTATCGCCACGCGCCGTTACCAGAGCAGAAAAGCAAAAAGGCCATGTGGCGGAATGCCCACGAAATGGTCGCAGGCGCGTCTCAGATCCCCACATCCTCCTCTCCTTAATTCACACCATATACCAGTCCGCAAAGGCAGCCAGTCATCGCCCATGCATGCAAAGACGTCGTGCAATGGGCAACAGCTAGCCTCAGCCTCGCTCTGCAACCGCTGCTGAAGAAAAAAAAAAAAAGAACACAAGAATACACTTGAGAAATACAATGGCGCCACGAAAGAGGGGTAACGGGAGTTCATGATGCTCACGCAAGAGTGCGTCCACGGCTCGGAGGGGAAGCATCACGTAAAGTTTGACTTGGGTGACTGCGTGAATGCGAGAGCGCAAGGCGAGAGTTCTGGTTGAGGCCCTCATGCGAGGAACGGGCTCACCTTCATCTCGTTGATGTTGACGACAGCCCTGCGAGTCCGACAAACGCCGCCTCGGTCGAGGTTCGGATGGACCTCGCTGCGACAGCCGGCCCTTTTGCTTGAATCATGGTCGCCAAATGCACTGGCTGCGAGGCATCCTGTGGCGTCGGTCAAGTCGTGCACAGCGTCTGCGACAGATGGCCTCTTGCAGGAGCCGTGATAAGAAAGGCCAGCAGAGCTTATCAGCGACGGTCGGGAGCAGGGCGCAACCGGGCTGCTTAACGACCGCAGCTCTCCGAACACCTCCAGAGTCCAAGGTGGTGTAGGGGTCGGTGACTTCTTAAGTTGTTGTCGCCACACACACGTACACAACCACACACACCACCGATAGTCGGGTCTGTCCAAATGCGCCCCGCAAAGGAAGGCGCAGAGTGCCCTTCGTCCCACTCCCCATGCTAAAGCACCAATTCACGATCCCCTCCTCCAGCGAGGAGAATAAAAAAACACGGAAAAAAACATCAAGTAAACAAGAACACTCAAATGAAAATCAGCAGCAGCAACTGGGCGGAGTAGACTTCCTTGCATGCACTGGCCGTAAAGAAGTTCGCTAACTGAGACTAGACAGTAAAAATCAGGGCCTTCGGTTGTGGAAATAAGCCCGCCGTCCGGCGCAAAATCACTCAGGTGACCACTTCCTCAGATTATAACCGTGCGTGTTTGAATGCGGTCCGCCGCACCGGGTGTGCGCCGTTGCTTGCGCGAAGAGCCACTGGGCGCTGGCGCAAAGGCTTTCAGGTCTGCGATGTGGGAACGGCCGAGTTTTCTTGAAAGCGGGTCTTTCAGCAAGTACGCGAGTGGAGTCCAAGCTTTCTCCACTCGGTATGAACCAAGCCACTTTGGAGCGAGAGAAGCCGAGAAACCCTTGCTCGCGTCGCTAAGACCGTGGTTTGTGCTTCAGGACGAGGTCACCTACCGTAAATGAAAGGTGGCGACGTTTTCGGTTGTACTGGGCCTTTTGCTCAGCCCTGGCCCACACCAAATTCTGCCTCGCTCTACTGAGAGCTCGACAAAGCCTGTCCCGAAGTGTTGAAGCGTAAGCAGAACAGTCTGCCGGTTTTTCCTCGTCCCTGAGCTGGCAATGCATGACACTGGTCACCGAATTTGCCAACATCCTTCCGAAATTAAGGAAGGCGGGAAAGAAACCAGTAGAGCGACTCTCAAAGGTTCGGATTGCAAACGCGAGTTCACTCAAATGGTCTGCCCAGTCCTTTTGACTTTCGGCAAAGGCCGCCAACATCGGTTTGAGCGTACGATAGGTTCGCTCCGTCAAACTGGACTGGGGATGGTAGGGCGAAGTGGTGCAGTGATCTATTCCTAGGGAACGGCACGTATCACCAAACACCCGAGCGGTGAAATACGACGCGTTGTCCGTGATCAATCTTTTCGGAAAGCCGAACCTACAAAACACTTCCTGTAGCCTCTCAAGCACCGCTCGCGCTGTCACTTTCCGCAGCGGAAATAACTCCACCCATTTGGAAAAATGATCATCGACTACCATCAGATGTATGAACCCCTGCTTACTCCTGGGGAACAGCCCCATTAGATCGCAGGTGGCTACTTGCCACGGACGCTCACTGACAATCTGTTTTATTAAGCCGGGCGGCTTGCCAACCCTTGATTTCACCGCTTGACAGACGTGGCAGGAACGGCAATAGCGAAAAATGTCACGCTTCATGCCAAGCCAAGTCACAACCTTGCTCAGTTTCGCAAGAACTTTAGAGCCACTCAGGTGACCGGCCGTGGGCTCATCGTGAGAGGCTCGCAACAGTGCACCTCTCAGACTTTTGGGCACAACCACCTTAAACGGGTCCACTGACTCCTCATCGGTGGCTATGTATTTCAGCAGGAGTCCATCATGGTTCAGCAAGTATGTATCCGCGGGGGACCCAGCGACACACGTCGGTTCCCGTCCCCCTGCGCCCACCGCACTACCAGCAGCGTCTCGGCGCTCCGTCTCCCCGAGACCGTTGCTCAGCTCGTGACAAAACGGATCATCTTGCTGGGCTTTCAGTAGCTCTCGTCTGCTGAAAGCGATTTCCATTCTCCCAAAGGAAAGCCTGGTATCGTTCCCACTAAGGACTTCAGCCATCGCCTTTGCTCGCATTGGCGTCATGGGTTCGCTTCCCTTTCGCTCCCCCTCTCACCCGTTTCGCAGCGCGCTGCTTGCCTGACCCGTGGAAAGGGTTTGCTCGTCGGCTCACTCACCCTTTTCTCCACTCAATGGCTCCGCTGCAGTTTTGCCCGCGCCACTCGCTTGCGCAAGGGCACCGCTAGCGGTTGTCGCACCGGGATCCCGCCTCCTGGTAGACACTGGGGCACGAGATAGCGCGTCAGCTACCACGTTACTGCTTTCCTACTGATACTGCACTGAAAAGTCATAATGCTGTATTAGGAGAGCCCAGCGCGCTAGCCTGCCTGCAGGCTCACGGAGCCACATCAGCAAGCTAAGCGCGCTGTGATCTGTTTACACCACAAATTTTGTCCCATCAAGGTAGACATCAAACTTCCGCAGTGCAAGTACGATGGCGAGACACTCCCTCTCGGTCAGGGAATAATTCCTTTCCGCGGGTATCAACGAGCGGCTGGCAGAGGCCAACGGCTGCAACACACCATCATATTCCTGTAGGGAGAACTGCTCCTAATACCAGATCGCTTGCGTCAGTCTGGAGAACAAATGGTCTGGTCAGGTCGGGAAGCTTGAGCTGCGCCGTCTCTGCAATGGCGCTAGACAGACGGCAAAACGCCTCTTGTTGCTCAGGTCCCCATCGCCACTCAGCTGACTTACCCAGGAGCTTGGTCAAAAGCGCCTGCACTCGGGCACAGGACGGAATGAACGACTGGTAAAAATTGGCCATTTCGAGAAAGTGGCGCAGGCCGCGTACGTCCTTGGGCGCAAGGAAATCGAGGATTGCTCGAAGTTTCTCCCGACCTGGCTCAATGGAACCTTCGCTCAGCGTGAAGCCAAGTAACTGAACTCGGGTTTGCGCTAGCTGGGCCTTTGCGGGATTTAACGTCATCCCGGCAGCTCTCACCCATTCGAGCACATCGGCAATGTGGGCAAAGTGCTCTTCGAATGCTCATGATTAAATCACGATGTCGTCGAGATAGCACATGCAGTAAGACCACTTTGCTTCCCCGAGGACGTGGTCCATGAGTCTCTGAAAAGTCACAGGAGCATTTCAAAGACCAAAGAGCATACGAGTGAACTCAAATAACCCTCTATGGGACGTGAACGCAGTCTTGCACCAGTGACGCTCATCCATCCGAACCCGTAGGTAACCTTTGGAGGCATCTAATGTAAAATACCGCGCAGTGCCGAGGTTTCCTACGATGGAGTTAATCGTGGGGAGCGGATAGGCATCCTTACGAGTCACTCCGTTCAGACGGCGGTAGTCTACACACAGGCGATGACTGCGATCTTTCTTAGGCTCCAACACAATTGGAGACGCCCAGGCGCTGGACGAACGGCGAACAATGCCAGCTGAGAGCATCTCGTCCAGTCAGCCATCAATTACCTGCCTCTTGGCCTGGCTGACGGGCCTGGGGTTACACTTCAAACGAAGCACATCGCCAGTTTCGATCGAATGGCTCACCAAATCGGTACAGCCTGGTTGATCGGTGAAGAGCTCATCGTATTCGCATAACATTGCCGCCAGACGAGCCTTCTGTGTATCATGCAATTGAGTCGCACAGGCGATCAAAGGATGCGGAGCCTCTTTGTGTACACTGCCAGATCCCGATGAAGATTTTGAGCCGACGAGTGCATGGCGCAGGGGCCTGCCCCCGAAGTTTGCACGTGACACGGTTTCGACGCTTAACTGCACAGGCAACAGAAAGCGCCGGTGGGCTGATGAACCGCTTTAGCTCAGAAAAAGGTACGTCGCGATAGCCTCCATTCGCAATGTCCACTACGATACCGGTTTTTAGGAAAAGTCCCGACCGAGAATTACAGGAACACTGAGCCCTGGAAGATGAACGAAATGCCTGGGTCTCATTCTGCCTCCCCATCTGACAGTCAACCTCACGGCGCCCGCCGACTGGGCCACACCTCTCGCGAGGGTGAATGTCGTTCGGCTCTCCCGCAAGCGCACCGAGTGCTTCTGCAAGTGGGACAACACCTGTGCGCCAAACAACGAAGCGCTTGCACCCGTGTCCAGCATTGCCGAGAATTTGCGACCGACAATGGTGACCGAAATAAACGGCGCGTGCACACCAGCAAGACTGCTTGCCAGGTACGCAGAGGGGCGAAGCGAGAGTTCGGCCGCCCGTCCCTTCACGAACGGCCCGCGCTCGCGTTTCCCTGCCTCACAGGAGGCACAAACACGGAGCACTCCCTCACTATGTGCCCTCGTTGACGGCAGCAGAACCAGCGCACTCCATCGCGGTCCCTTTCCCGAGACGGAGCAGCTTCGAGCTGCAGGGGTCGGTTCGCCGCGTGATCAAAGGAACCGCTCTGACGACCGTCACCACCGGTGACGCGCTGGGTCGAATTTCGTCCCTGCTCGCGCGCGTCGAGTTGCGATGCAGCACCGGCTGCACGCCTCTCGTACGTGTAGGAATCTAAAGCCAGATCGCTTGTTTCTCACGTGCGCCCACCTGTAGCGGTAGCCGCAAAGGCAGCTCCGGCGGGCTGTTGCCTCTGAGGAAGGGTCATGGCCCCTCCCCACGCGCAGCGCGGTTCAATGGCCTCGCTGGCTGGGGGCGATTGGCATGCGCGGCGAGAACGTCGCCTTGAATGCGCTTTGCCTCGACGGCAAATTCCTCCAAATCACGGAAGCGACTGCTGAGCAGGTATGCCAAAAAAGTCGGGTGTGCCTGCCTGATCACTTGTTCGACGGGCTCCTCGTTCGAGGCTCTGGGCTCAGCGATAGAAAAAAAAAGGTCTTCCATCGCGCGTACGTACTCCTGAAGCGACTCATTAGGCCCTTGTGTGCAGAGTTCGAGCTCGCGCCGCATCCTACTCTCGTAGTCAGCGGGTAAGAATTCGCACAGGAAGGCCGCGCGGAACTCATCGAGGGTTGCTGCTCGGTGGCCGGAAAGCCAATGCCACCTGGCCGCCATGTCAGTCAGTGCAGCTGGGACGACGCGTCCCAGCTGCACTACGCCTTATTAGCACCTTATTAGCGCTCAACTAATAAGGCATTTAGCGCGGCGCAGCAAGACAGACAATGTTCCAATACATAAATACACAATACTTCATTGCCCTTGGCGGCACCCCGAACAAGAGTACAACGTCCGCTCCCAGGACGCGGGGAGCAAAGGCACCCACACGCGGACGTTCACAAAAAGAGGAAACCCCGAGCACGTCGCAGCTGGCAATGGCGATCTTTGACACGCCGGTCGGGAAAAGGTCCCTTGCGGCTATGCTGCGCACTCACAATGGTCGCGAGTATTAGGGCAAACCTAGTACGCGTAGGCCTACGGCAAGTGGGGCTCGGTGTGGTACGACCACTTCAAGCACTAGGCACTGCTGTGGGCTTAGCATACGGTACCGAAGCTAGCACTCAAGTAAACTCACCTGCCGAGGTGCCAAAGGCCACCCCTGGCAGGCTATAGTCCCAAAGGGGACGCGGACGAAGGAAATGCGTGCTTACCCAAAGCCGACCACGGAGGAGAGAGAGAGAGCTCCCTCAGCGTGCACCACGTGCCGCGCCCGCGCGTGGTGCCATCTATCGCCACGCGCCATTACCAGAGCAAGAGGGTGTGGCCATGCGGCGGAATGCCCGCGAAATGGTCGCGGGCGTGCCTCAGATCTCCACAAGCTCAATATCAACAGGAAAGAAGGGGTCAATAGGAAGATCAAGAGACTGAAGGAGTCCGGCAGGACTCGTAAGGAATTTTTTTTCGACGTTGGCACTGGTCGCATGCGACAAAATAGCGGCGGACAGAGCGATAAAGCCTCGGCCAGTAAAATCGGCGATGAACGTGGTCGTAAGTCTCAGACAGACCAAGGTGACCGGCAGAGGAGGTGTCATGGAGCTGGGCAATAACACTCGAACATAGGTGGGAAGGCACCACGAGGAGCAGTTCGCACTCATTTGTGTTGACATTGTAGCTGTACAAGGTGCCTTTAAGCACAAACAGTCCAGTAAACGGATGGGGCGTCGGAGAGTTGCGCTTCTCAATATTGTCACGCAAGATGGTATCTCGGCGCTGTTCATCACGCATGTTCCTGAAAGCAGAGAGAGAGAGAGCACACATGGCGGCCCTTCATCTATCATCTAAAGTCTCAGGGGGGTCCACTGAATGACGGGACAAGCAGTCAGCGTCATGGTGTAAACGACCAGATTTGTAAGACACTGAGTAGTCGTATTCTTGGAGCCGTAGTGCCCAGCAACCAAGACTCCCTGTGGGATCCTTTAATGACGAGAGCCAGCAGAGACCGTAATGATCAGTTGTGACGGTGAAACGGCGACTATGTAAGTAGGGCCGAATATTGCCAACCACCCAAACTAGAGAAAGGCATTCCCTTTCAGTAATCAAGTAGTTCCGCTTGGCCGCAGAGAGCAGACGTTTGGTATATGCGATAACGCTGGTGCAGCCAGTTCGATGCTGGACCAAAACGGCACTGATTCCGTGGCCGCTGGCATCAGTGCGGACTTCAGTTGGGGCAGACATGTCAAAATTGGCTGGAATAGGTGGTGTTGTGAGCAACGCGACGAGATTAGAGAACGCCGAAGCCTGCGCAGCACCCCAAGAGAGTGGAACATCTTTTTTCAGCAAGTCCGTAAGAGGTCCTGCCACGTCCGCAAAATTGTACTGCGGACTTCCTTAGTGCTGGTTAGGACGGAGAAGTTTTGCACAGCTCGAACTTTATCAGGATCAGGGCATACGCCAGAGTCGACAAGATGGCCCAAGATGGTTATTTGCTGGCATCCGAAATGGCACTACGATGAGTTCAGTTGCAGTCCTGTGTTACGAAAAACAGAAAGAATGGACAAAAGGCGGTCGAGGTGTGTTTCGAAGGTCGGGGAAAATACAATGATGACGTCGAGGTAACATAGGCAAATTGACCACTGTTTCCATCATTCAGTGTCCATGATTTGTTCGAAGGTGGCTGGAGCATTGCATAATCTGAACGGCATGACCTTAAACTGGTAAAGACCATCCGGGGTCACAAAAGCAGTCTTCTCGCGGTCCATGTGGTCGACAGCAATTTGCCAGTACCCCGAGCGAAGGTCGATGAAAAAAAAATGCTTAGCGCCATGAAGGCAATCCAGGGCATCGTCAATGCGCGGTAGCGGGTAAGCATCTTTTTTAGTGATCCGGTTCAGATGTTGGTAGTCAACACAGAATCGCCAACTGTTGTCCTTCTTCTTTACAAGAACAACAGGGGAAGCCCGTTGACTCAAAGATGGCTCAACTGTGTCTTTGGCGAGCATCTTGTCGACTTCCATTTTAATGACCTGATGCTCCGCAGGAGAAATGCGGTACGGCCATCGATGTACCAGAGATGCATCGGTGCTTGCATCTGAGATTCATCGGTGTTCATGCGGTGCTTCACAACGCTGGTTTGACCTAGCGGACGGTCACAGAAGTCTAATGCATCAAAGTACGATTCCAGGACGTGATGGAGCGCGTCAAATTGATGCGGCAAAAGGTCCACCGCGATCATTTTTTCCACATTAGAAGATGGAGTATGTCGAAGAACAGACTTGCGTGCAGTTGGGGCGATGCACATTATTGGGGTACAAAGCTGAGATGGTGCAATCCTCAGAGGGTGTCAGCGTGGCGACAGCTATTAGACACGGAAGCACTTGCGGACACAGAGCAAAGTTCAGCGAAGGAATGCAAGCACGCTTTTTCAGTAACAGAATAATAGTGTGCGAAAAAGTAACACTGTGAGTCAGAAGGACGGATGCAATGGGCGTGAGCACGTAGCCTCCATCAGGTACAGGTGGCGTCGCTGTTACAGCAATGCACGTAACTGTTTGCGGTGACAAATGGACATGTTCAGGAGAGCAGAGACGAATTTGGGGCGGAGTGAGCGTATCAGTCGTACAAGGCAGGTCAAGTTGCAACGAGCTAGCTGAACAGTCAATGAAGGCCGAATGGGCGGGCAAAAAGTCTAGACCAAAGATAACATCATTGGTGAAGTTGATGAGAACAGTGAAGAGGACGGAGGTTTGATGGCCGACTATAGTAACGTGTGCTGTGCAGACACCAACGACGGCAGCTGCACTGCCGTCAGCAACACGAACACAGCGTGAAGGGGCTGGAGTCAAGACTTTCTTTAGGCGGTCACGAAAGTGCGAGCTCATAAGAGAAATTTGGATGCCAGTGTCGACTAAAGCTTCAACAGATAAACCATCCACTTTTACATCAATCAAGTTCTGTTTGGTCGGGAGGGTCAACAGAGAAATTGGCAAATCGTAGCAGCAGCGTCACCTCCAGGAGCTGCGCCAGTTAGTTTTACGAAGGAAACCCTCCGGCGAAGGACGGGGATGGGGAGCGGGTGGCAGCGGAGGAGACCGCGAGAATCTACATCGCGGTGAAGGCAAGCGGCTGTATTGGGCATTGGTCGTGCCGGTCATGTCGTAATGGGCAGAGTCATCACGGCAGGGTAGTTCTTGGCTGGAAGGGCGGGCTAATGCATCGAAGTTCGTGAAGTTTGGGCTTGTGCACGAGGGCGAGGTTCACGTGCTTCGGCAAAGACGCGAAATGTGTCCCACTTCTCGCACCGGAAGCAAATTGGCCTGTAGTCAGGCGTCCTCTATGCGTTTGGATCTTGGATACGTGGAGCGGGATGCCGGTAGTGCTGACGGGTGTTCAAGATAGGCGGATAGACATCAGATCGGTGCACAGAACAAATCGTTTGAAGGCCCGTGTTTGCAAATTCTTGGCGCACAACGCTCTGTATGAGGGATATGGTGGGCTGAGGATCGTTCGGCGTCGGGACCCTCAAGGGTGCTGATGACATCGCTTCGATTTCACGTCGAGCGACCCCCGTAATGTCAGCAGAGGGTGGATTGGGCTGGGTCTCAAAACTGAGGTCCTCACAAGTTGACGTTGCAGTGATGTTAGGAAGACGGGTGAAGTGGTGGGCAATGCGACGGCTTTTAGCCTCTTGAAAGCGTCGGCACTCTTTAATGACGTCTTGAATTTAAATACAAGGAGGCTAACGGCCTCATCAGCGATGCCCTTGAGTAGGTGCGCAACCTTGCCGGCTTCGGTCATGGTGGTATCAGCCTTACGGCAGAGGGTCAAGACATCTTGAATATAGGCCAGGTAAGACTCCGTGGATGTCTGGACACAGTTACCAAGTTCTTTCTTAGCGGCCTGCTAGCTCCCGACAGATTGACCGAATAACTCGCGCAACTTCACCTCACAGACGTCCCAGCTGGTGAGCTCTTCCATGTTGTTGAACCATGCCTTTGTTGTTGAACCATGCTTTCCATGCGAGTACATGTGCCTGTCCATTGCACGCTCACAAGCGCTCATTTACTTCAGTTGACATTAAAAAACCTAGCAACGCCCGCTTCGCTTTGCTGGCCTGCGACGTGTAGAGCTATGATCCGAGGATCTGCCCTTTGGAAAAAGGTCTATCATCAAGTTGTTCAGCGTTTTATGCAGCACATTGCGTTCACACGCAAAACAATCACAGAACACAGTTGATGTTCTGTTGAGTCATCACTATCACACGAGTCACACCTGGACGCATCTGCCATTCCTATGCAAAAAAAAAATCGCAGCATATCTACGGAGTGAATGATGATGAGTGGGGCGAAGCGTCCATCAGCCCATCCGTGCTTCAGGCTGTCAGTTCTTGCTTCCATTCGTCTGTGCGACTATCCGTGCATCCATTCATGCATCCGTCTGCGAGTCCGTCCATCCATCTGTGTCTGTTCATGGGTCCACCTGTCCGCACGTCCGTCTGCTAGTCTGTTTGTCCGTCTGTCCATTTAGTGAACACTTTAAGTACCGCCATCTCCCATCTTGCATCCCCTGTGGCACATACCCACTCTAGAGTGGGTATGTGCCATCGGTGGCTACTTACTAATACATACACACATATAAGGAATGGACAGACCCACGCCTTGAGAAGCTTCGCCCCTAAAAGAGTACGCTTTCGTGAGAGCTACTTCTAACCGCAGACGGCATGGTAAAGTTGCGTCCCTGTGGGAGAGGCGCAATGGAACTCGAAGCCTGTGAAACAGTGGGCAGGCAGGGCTTGGAGCTCCCACACCGGCGCACAGCGCGATCTTTTTGTGACAGACACATCTCGAGTGTGCACGACTGCTAGAGGCATTCACGGCTCAACACAGGGACCAACACATTGCTCGAGGCTAGAGGGGTCTTAACTAGCGGGCCACAATCGATGAGGCATCGTCAGATGACGATACATACAGCAGCACTGCCAAGAGGGATTCCATGCCTACCAAAACTTGGTTTTCGAACCTGCATGACGCCACTGACATGAAGAATATCAGCTATGAGGCAGGGTCAGGGGATGATGGGAGTGTAGCGAACATGAGTGGCCTGAAATGCATGGAAATGAGTGAAGGGGATGACTTCAAGTAGGTGAAGAGCTCGAGTTGTTTCAGTACTACTAAAATTGGGTCAAGTAGTCTCAGCACGGTGATGAGGTTGTAATGTCCCTGGATGGTGAAGAGGTGGTTGTTGAAGAGAATGGAGATGAGAATACACGAGGCGACAGCAGCACTTAAAACTGGGAAGGTACAGCCGACAACAACGTCGGGCAAAAGTAAAGTGAGACCATGCAGAATGCAGACATCAGCGGCTAGAAAGCTGCACATTTGGATCCGTATTTGAAGGAAGACAACGGGAAGGATAGAGGTAAGAAAGAGGAGGAGAAGGAAGAGAATGGAACGAGCAGTGAGAAAGAGGCTCGCAGCGTCGACGAAAGTGGCCCGGCCGAAAAACAAAATGAACACAGCACCTTTGTGAGAGAGCACAGGAGGAAGAAAAACAAAGTGATGGAATTGAAAAAAAGCAAGCCAGGGCGACTTACCTAGGGCAAGCCAGGGTGACTTATCTGGAAGGTGGCAGACGCGACACGTGCCTTCAGCTAGGTGTCACATCTCGCATCTTCCGAAGGTTGATTTGGTTGATATGTGGGGATTAATGTCCAAAAACGACCAAATGATTTTGAGAGCGGCAGCAGTGGAGGACTGAAAATTTCAACCACCTGGGGTTCTTTAACGTGCACCCAAATCAGCACACGGGCATACAGCATTTTCGAAAATGCAGCAGCCGCAGCCAGGATTCGATCCCGTGACCTGCGGGTCAGCAGCCGAAAACCTCATCCACAAGACAACTGCGACGGGGCAGCGTCCGAAGGTGCCCGGGCTGGTTGTCGAAGACAAGGGGTGCGAGAGAAGCGCCAGGGAGTCCGAGACACGAATGAGGCAACTAAATATGCAACACTAACAAGATGCAATGGGTCATAAGAGAGCACAAGAACAACGCGGAGGAAGCCACCATCGAGGAGGATTCAGAGTAGTTTCGTGTGTGTGAATCACGAGCGTGCGTCTTGCCGTGGCAAAGGCTACTCCTATTCTGAACTGAGCAGACATTCATAACCACGAGGAGCAGAGACGTCTGCGATATCTCACCTTTTCTACTGAAGGGGAGCGAGCAGTGTAGAGAGAACCTACTTCCCTGTCAAATGTCAAAGATGGTGCTTACGACTAAAAAAATTGGTCCCGAATCTGGATGTTAACTGCAAGTGTCGTCGAAAGACGATAGTCTTGTGTCTGGAGAGAGTGAACAAAACGTTTATTTGATGTTCTGCGCAAGAAAACCGGTGAATCGTATTCTGGAGGCGCTGCGTTAGAGTGCCTCAAGCGTGTAGCTGAGGCGAACGAGTGCATAGAGGCATATTAGACCAGAGCACCATCTAGCAGTTATTTTCGAAAACGAAGGCGTGCGCGCTTGCAGAGAAAGATGCGCGCCTGTCTCGGAGGTGATAAGGTGTAGAACGCAAAGTGACGGGCAGGTGCCACCACCGCGTGGTCTTGGCAAAGTGCTGGAAACAGTTAACTTTTTGAGCATCGCATTGCACTGTGAGTGCAGCGCGATAAACGCTACAGTCCTTATAGTTACTTGTGTGTGCCTCTTCTAGTATGAAGGCACAGATACAAAACATCGATGTGTTGTTATGGCACCTCAGATATGCGTAATAATTGCTTTTTAATTGACAATCACATAACTATGAATGCTGAATCTTAAGCAATATTGGTGGGCAAAACAGACAAAGGTACAGACAAACAGACCAATATAGGTGGGCAAAACAGACAAATGTACAGACAGACGGACCAAAATTTTTCGGTCGAAGGTCCCCAAGAAAGACTATCATCTTTCAAAGTGTTTGCAGACAGTGATAAGAAACTTTATAGCACTGCCTGTGGACAAGAAGGGCAAAAAACCTACAGCACAGCCTGTTTGTCTTCTCAGTCATTTGCAAAAGTGCCAAGCACGTGAGTGCGGGATTGAGTGTTTGGTGAAATGGTGGGCAGAAGGGGCAAGGTTAAGTAGAATGTGTGTACTTGATCATTAAATCATTTACTGTGAGCTTGGGACTCAAATGCAATAATATTCATTAAGAAAACAAAAACAAAATTTTACCACGAAATTCGGAAAGAGTACAACCGCCTACGCACGAAAGAGTCAGAGGGGGGGGGGGGGGGGGTGCCATGTCTGCCCCATATGCTCCAAGAGGTTTGCTTGTCCCACCATTGTTTAAAGCACAGGATTAGGCCCGTGCATTTTTTGGTAACGGCAGCAGAGAAACAGTGGTCTTGCATTGAAAGAACAGGTATGTACCATTTTTTCTCCCGGAAAGTTGGGGACCAAAAACAGGCTGCTGTGAGAAATACTGTCTTCACTTAATTTTTATTTTTGCATAACTACAAAGTTTAAACTGTTTTCTGTCAAACGTATCTGGTGGGGCATGCTTCAGTGAGACATTATGTGGCTGCAATGATTTGAATATACAGATGAACACCTTTATAAGGCATGCTCCAGACAGTGATTCACGCCTTTTATACAAGGTGTCTCTTATAAACAGGGTACCTACCATGCATTATTGATGTCAAGAAGCATGAACAAAACGTCTGCGTACCTGTTGGAAGTGCATCTACAGGCAATGGGCGTGCTGGCTTCCGCTCTGAGTCGTTATGCTCTGCCAGTGGTATAGATGGCTTTATGTGCTGTGGCAGCTCTGACCCCTTTTTGCTCGAGATTCCTTTAGCCTGAATGTCGGTAATTCGTTGCCGGCAGTAATAAGACAAAGGACTGGCAGGAATACCTGTAGAGAGCGACGAATGTTTAGATATCGCAGATAAATCTGGATACTCTAAGGGTGTGATATCTACAATTTACACCCTTGATGCCAGAACATTGTGAGAACCTTACCATGTTCGAGTTTTTCAAGCTGACAATGGCAATGCATCACTTTGCGCAGCTGAAAGAGGGCAAATTTCAAACTAATCACTGCTCATAATTGTTCAGCGAACTGTGAGCGTGGGAGGAAGACACAGACGAAGCAAAGAGGAGGCACACAGCACGAGCGTTCATGCTGCGTGCCTCCTCTTTGCTTTGTGTGTGTGTGTTCCTCCCACACTCCCAGTTGGCTGAACAATTATGAACTACCAACTAGCCCACCTTTCCATTCTAATCGCTGCACGCCCTCCTTACTGCTCAACTTGTTAATTTTGTCATGGAATATGATCAACTTGTGAATTTTTAGGCATTAGTAGCTGAGCGATGGGCGACCGAAGCTGCTCCAAAAACTTGGTCAGATATATAAAGCTTGTTGTAGCAATGATGATGATGATGATGATATATGGCGTTTTTTGGCGCAAGGGCCATTTGATGGCCAAAGAGCGCCAGTTCATGAGACAGGAATGTGGACAATGGTTGTGATTAGTGGCTGTATAAGGGCCATAAAATTCCTCGCAGTAAAGCGGGTAAAAACATACAAGCAATAAAATCATGACTATGCCGTGAAAGGTGTGCATGGTGTGAATAGGTGACAAAAGTTGGTGATAATGAAAAACGATGGTGGACATGTATGGCATTAGCACAAGTACCTCACACGTTAGTACCCTTGCGTGCAAGGGCCGTGAGGCAAGTGCTTTCCTGTGTAGCCACCGCAGCAAAAACCTCTCTAGAGAGTTCGTGCTACGATATGCCCGGGTATATGATATGAAAATTATGAATTTCCTTTAAAAACGCTAATAATGATTTGTGACTAAAAAGCGGTTCCCTACCGACGAACATTGCAGGGTGTAAAGGTATATGTTGTCGGTAGGATAGTGGGAAGTGTTGTCTTCTTAGAGTGTCTAAATGTTATAGTGACCCTGCTCCTAACTGCAGCGGACGATCACCGCGGGTTCACGCTTAGCGAGCCACAGGGCCGCTACTCCGTTCACTCGCGTGTAGCGCACCGCTCCGCGCGCGCTCAACTGATAAGGCGTTTAGCGCGGCGCGGCAAACAGACAGTGTTCTAATGTAAAAGTACACAACACTTTATTGCCTCTGGTGGCACCCCGAACAAACAGTACAACGTCCGCTCCCGGGACGCGGGTAGCAAAGGCACCCGCACGCGGACGTTCACAATAAGGGGAAAACCGCGAGCACGTCGCAGCTGGCAATGGCGAGCTTTGACACGCCGGTCGGGAAAAGGTCCCTCGCGGCTATGCTGCGCACTCTCACGATGGCCAGTGGGCCTGGTCGCGAGTGTTAGGGCAAACCTCGTACGCGTAGGCCTAACGCAAGTGCGGCTCGTTGTGGTACGACCACTTCAAGCACTAGGCACCGCTCTGGGCTTAGCGTACGCTACCGAAGCTAGCACTCAAGTAAACACGCCTGCCGGGGTGCCCAAGGTCACCCCAGGCAGGCTACCGTCCGCGATTCCCAAAGGGGACGCGGACGAAGGGAAACACGTGCTTACCCGGCGCTGTCCACGGAGCAAGAGCTGCTCCCTCGGTGCGCGCAGTGGCGCGCGCCGTGCCCGCGCGTAGCGCCATCTATCGCCACGTCATGTCAACAGAGCAGGGAAGCAAAAGGGTGTGGCCGTGTGGCGGAATGCCCGCGAAATGGTCGCAGGCGCGCCTCAGATCCCCACAATGTTTACATTGAATTAAAACGTGAAGAACTGTTAATGCCTCACCACATTTATCACACAATGGTGGATCACCACCAGACAAAAGATGTGTGTGTGTCGTGTATATGTGTCCTATCCTGAGTCTTGTTAGTGTTACCTATGTTAGACGTGATTTTGATACTGGCGGCCAATGGCCAAGGTGTGGCTTGATAACGTGTAGTTTGTTTTGTGTGTGTGTATCCCACTTGCTCTGCCAGTAGTCCCTGAGGTTTCGTTTGAGAGAGTGCTTCAGATCAAGGACCGGGATTGATATGGGTGTAGGGGCAGTGTTTTTGTGGACGGATGCAGCGAGCTGATCCACCCTCACGTTGCCTTGGATCTCACGGTGCCCTGGCACCCAGCACACCACAACATGTTGGTTGACTGTGTAGAGTGTGCAAAATATGGAGTAAAGTGAGACAAGGACAGGGTTTTTTTGTTTTTTAAGACTGTGCAGAGCCGTTACCACACTGAGGGAGTGTGTATAAATTACTGCTTTTTGTATTTGTAATTGTTTAATGTGTTTAGCTGCCACAAGTATCGCGTAAGCTTCCGCTGTGAAGATACTTGTGCCTGGATGTAGAGGGCCAGCATCCGAAAAGAAAGGGCCAACAGCAGCGTAGGACACAGAGGAGTTAGACTTAGAGGCATCTGTAAAAAACTCAGGACGTGTGTATTTGTGTTGAAGTTCCAGGAAATATGTTCGGATATGGGCGATGGGCGCATGTTTTGTAACCTCTAAAAAAGACACATCGCAGTCTATAGTCTGCCACTGCCACGGTGGCGGGTATGCTACAGGAGCCATTAAACTGTGTTCGAGTGACACTCCAGTGTCCTCAGCTAGACCCTTCAGGGGAACTGAGAAGGGCTGCCTCATTGAAGGCCTGTTTTGAAAAAGAATGGAGCTCGACAAGTCATTAATAGTAGAGTATGAGGGGTGCCTCTTGTCTGCTTTCACCTTAAGGGGAGATGCTACTCGAAAAAGGTTTTTTTTTATTTCATAACCCAGCTCCTTGAAATTTTAGGTGTTAGTAAAGCTTGCAGTGCTGATTTCATAACTGCAATTATTTGTTTGATAGCTATAGTAGTTCCGGAGTTACTACAACTTTGATATCAAAATATAGTGTTTTTTGTGCACATAATAAAGCTTACTAAAAATTTTCACACAGAATTGCAAAATGGCTCATTTTGCTGCACTTGAGCAGTACAATACAGAAAAGTACCTCAAACAGAAAATTTATTTGCTACATTAAAAAAAAAAATTAAAAGTACTAAATGCATATTTTACATCTCTCTATCAGTGTATCAAGTTGTGTAACAAAAAATCTGTGATGTATAATGCAACCTAAAGTAGATACTTGTATTCTAGAGTGGCTGATTAAGCTCTGTGCAAAATTTCATCAAGATAGGACTATTTTATGCCTAAAAAAGATTGTGCACAAGATGAGAGAATTACCTCAAAATGGAAATCGAGAAAAATGCATTTGAAAGTTGTAAATATGTTTACTCATGATTACACAGTGCGATTTGCACAAAACTTGGTGATATCATAGAAGGGACACAGCTAGAGCACCTAAAATTGTCCTGCTCCATATGTGGATCCTTCTCGCCGCTTGAGAAGGGAGTCATCAAGGCGCGCTTTCTTTGCCACGTTCCGCCGATGGGCCCTTGCCTCGGCTGTTTCACACGCAGACATTCTTTCGATTCTCCTCTGGTCGCGGGATCGGCCCAGGGTGATCAGTTGATCTGGTGGGACTACACCAAGCTCCTCTAGCACGTGTTCAAAGCTTGAATGTCCTTTATTGAACCACAACACGGCCATAGCAGCTGCAGTTTCCACTGTTGTCCGGGAGGCAAACTTATTCTTCGGACACAACAACCAGATTTTGCTGTTCAAAGATTCTGCAGCGTTTTGGGTCTTCCCTTGGATACAACGCACCAGCAACTTTTCATCTGTGAGCTGCTTGTAAATGGGAAGCACAGCCAATCCTTGAGCCTTGGTCAAGATTGGTGTGTGGTCGGGTGGGGCCTCCCCAAGCGCTTCAGCTCGCCTATGCTTGCACCAGGAAGTCGCCCCTTCTGGACAGTATCGGTGGCTGCCTGCTGTGTTGCTCGATGATGAATGGAAATATGAGGCCCAGATGGCACGATGCATTTTCAGAATATCACCTCTGTTGTTTGTGATTGCAATACGGTAATAGTTCTGCAGCTTTTGAATTGTGCCATCTGTCAGCTTTTCCCCTCGTGGAAGTCTTGTTGGCAGTTTCCGAAGTGCAGTGCCTAGACGCTTGGCCACATGGTTTGTGCACTCCTCCTTGTCCACAACAGCTTCACCATATACCTTGGCCTCAGCGACAGCGGTATAAGCTTTGCTGTCCCCATCACTGAGGAACTTGGTGAAGCGCAATGGTGTTGTGTATGAGGATGTCCTGCCCCATATGCGCAAAGCTGCCTCAGTCTCCATGGCATGAGAGGAGCACTCTGTATTTTTTTCGCAGACAGGTGTGTGGAATGCTTGCCATATTTCTTCCTCATCACCCAAGTCCTGGTGCCGGCTACAGGCAAGGCAGTAATTCGATAGCACTTCAAAATCTAGGCACAAACCAGTGTCCACAGACACAGCAGTGCCGATGCCATTGTGGCTCTTGTGCCCTCTTTTTTGCCATGTGCCATCATACATGACAGCAACATCAGCCCCATCCACTTTCTCTTTAGTTATCATCCGCGCTTTCGCCATGTTTTCTTGCACAGCTTTGGTAGCTGCAGCATGAACTTTTTTGCCGATTGCAATAAAAGTCTTATGATGCATAGGTATTGGCAGTCCAAGAATAGCGCAAAAACGCGACAGCTGTTCATGCCCGATGCCTATTGCACGCGCAGCCACAACTACCTTCACATTGACAGCGAAGCTGTCGCGCGAGCTGCCGCTTCGGTAGCTCCAGTCATCACCGGCATCGGTGGGCTGTCTTTCCGGCAGAACACGCCGCGAACTATGCGCGGCAGAAACCACTGACTCAGGACACTCACTGTTATCACAGTGCAGCTCGAGGAACGAAGAGAGGCCCTTACGTTTACTTGCGGTGTCGCGAACGACGAGTCCAGCGGTGTGGCATGTTGGACAAACAGCACGGCTTACCATCGATGTCAGTGCGCCGATGTCACAAAATACTCCGCTCACAGAGCCACAAACACTCTTCGTTCTTTCGCTTTCGAACTGTTCAATCTTTTTTTCTGATGCGCTGATGAACTTGATCGCGGCGTCGATTTCGTCAAAGTTCCCGCAAGCCGCCGTATCCCCGCTGCCTTGATTAGGCCTAGTGGCCCGCGGCTCGCATTCTTCTACCGCTGCTTTGCGCTTCGGTTTACGTCGACGCCCTTGGTACTTGTTCTTGCTTGCAAACTTTCGTGCTCGGAAGTCTCGCTTCTTCGAGTTATCCATGGTGAACTCGGAAAAACATAGAAACGCACGGCAAGTGCCGATCGTCGCAAGCGCTCAGCGAGCGAGGCCGATCAGATGTAGCCAATGGCGGCCTCGGTAGCGTACCATGTGACCGGTAGAGATGCGCGAAGCGGCTGCAGCTTGGCTGCAAACCGACTTGGAAACGACTGTTTTGTGAAATTCCTCACTAAAATACGAAACTAGGGGGACGCCTGTACACTAGAAAGAGCCTTGATCTACACCACCGAACAAACCCCGATGGCGGACGTCATCGTGTTGCCGAGTGGCGGATTTTCAAAAATAGCCGTCGGATGCGTGAATTCGCGACTTCGGCAGCTACCTTCACTAGCGCAGATCGATTTTTTACCACTTTCTCATTTGAATTCAGCTATGACCTTTGGGGAAATGATAGTTGAATGATCAAAAGTGATTTTAGCAGCAATATCTCAAAAGTGGAAATTTTCGCAAAAAACGCGATTTTTCGACCCGCATCTCCCCTTAAGGAAGTATACAAAGGACATGTAAGTTCTTTGCAGATGAAGCGACCACTCATTTGACTCAACATAAAGGCTTTCTACGGGGCTGGTGCGAAAAGCACCCGTAGAAAGGCGGATGCCCAAATGGTGCACGGGGTCCAGCATCTTCAAGGCACTTTGAGTAGCAGACTGATAGACAACGGCCCCATAATCTAAGCGGGTGCGAATGAGGCTTTTATAGAGGTTCATGAGACATTGCCTGTCACTACCCCACGCAGTACGTGACAACACTTTCATAACATTCATGGCTTTTAAACATTTTGTTTTTAGATACTTGATGTGCGGTACGAAGGTCAACTTGTTGTCCAAGATTAAGCCTAGGAATTTATGCTCCGCATTGACAGACAGACCGTTCAGTTCAATGTCAGGTTCCGAATGCATGCCTCTCTTTCGAGAGAACAAGACACAGGTGCTTTTTTGTGGGTTAAGTCGAAATCCGTTTTAATCTGCCCATTTGGAGACCTTGTTTAAACCCAGCTGAACCTGCCGCTCACACATTGCCAAGTTGCATGACTTGAAGCCAAGCTGAACGTCGTCGACATATGTACAATAGAACATATTGCGGGGAATGGACAAGTGCAAAGAATTCATTTTGATAATAAAAAGTGTGCAACTAAGCACGCCACCTTGTGGCACGCCTGTTTCCTGGACAAATGTTTGGGAGAGCACACTGCCCACACGGACACGGAATGTCCGGTTTGACAGGTAACTTTCGATTATATGAAACATTCTTCCGTGCACACCAAGGTGGGACAGGTCTCTTAGGATTCCGAAACGCCATGTTGTATCATAAGCCTTTTCGATATCGAGGAACACAGAGAGAAAATATTGTTTATGGACGAAGGCGTCTCTGATCTGTGCCTCGATACGAACGAGGTGGGCTGTGGTGGATCTGCTTTCTCGAAACCCGCACTGAAATGGGTCGAGCAAATTGTTTGCTTCAAGGATATGTACAAGTCGGCAGTTTATCATTTTTTCGAAGACTTTGCACAAGCAGCTTGTAAGTGCAATAGGCCTATAACTAGAAGCTAAAGAAGGGTCCTTGCCCTCTTTCAAAATGGGAATAATAATAGCCTCTTTCCAGGAGGTAGGGATAGTGCCAGAAAACCAGATAGCATTTTACAACCAAAGTAGGGTTTTTCGTGTTTCGGCTGGTAGGTTTTTTAACATTTCATACACCACACGGTCAGAACCTGGGGCAGAGGTACTGCAGGAGTTTAGAGATGTTCGGAGCTCAGCTAGACTGAAAGCTTGGTTATATGCCTCGCATCTAGTGGATTTGTGTTCTAGTTTCTGCTTTTCTATTCTTCTTCTGTATTTTTGGAAAGTGTCAGTATAGTGGGACGAGCTGGATACCCGTTCAAAGTGTGCACCGAGGAAGTTTGTTTGGTCTTCCAAGGTATCACCCTGAGTGTTTACGAGTGGAAGTGTGTGTACTTGTTTTCCTGCTATCCTACCGACCATGTTCCAGACTTTGGCCTCTTGTGTATATGAATTTATCCCTGATAAAAACTTGTGCCAGCTTTCTCTTCTGGCCTGCCGACGCGTTCTCCTGCCTCGAGATTTTATTTTCTTAAAGCTCTCAAGGTTTTCCGCTGTCGGCGAGTTCCGCAGCAACCTCCATGCCCTGTTCTGTTCTTTTCGCGCATTCTGACACTCAGCGTTCCACCACGGGACGTGTCGTTTGCCGGGAAGTCCAGATGTTTGTGGAATGCACTTGGCTGCTGCGTCAGTAAGAAAGGCCGTGAAGTACTGCACAGCTTCATCTATGCCTAATCCGCATATTTCGGTCCAACTTAAGTGAGTAATTTTTTGAAATTGTTCCCAGTCAGCTTTGTTTATCAGCCATTTGGGAACATGTGGAGGACATTCATGTATTATTGGTGTACGCAAAACCAAAGGAAAATGGTCACTTCCGTATGGGTTATTTATGACTTTCCACTGAAGTAATGGTACAAGTGAAGGAGATGCGATACTGAGGTCTATGGAGGAGTAAGTATTGTTTGCAAGGTTATAATATGTTGCCTGTTTCCTATTCAACAGACAAGCACCTGATGAAAAGAGGAACTGTTCGATGAGACGACCTCGTGCATCACATCGACAGTCACCCCATAAACCGCTGTGCGCATTCAGGTCCCCTAAAACCAGATAAGGTTCTGGTAACTCGTCTATTAAAGAGTGAAAATCATGTTTTTCCAGGCGGTGTTGCGGCGGTATGTATAGAGAGCAGATGGTGACGAGCTTATTCAATAGAACTGCTCGAACAGCCACTGCCTCTAGGGATGTTAGTAGTGGTAGATGGCTACATGCTACTCCTCGATTAACAATAATGGCTACACCACCAGATGATGCCACAGCATCATCTCTGTCCTTTCGAAAGACAACATATTGACGCAAAAAATTTGTATTCTTGGATTTTAAGTGTGTTTCCTGTACACACAGCACTTTTGGAGAATGTTTGTTTAGAAGTTCTTGGACATCGTCGAGGTTTCGAAGTAGTCATCTGACGTTCCATTGTATAATTTGTGTCTCCATTATGGGAGTAAAGAAGTGCTGTGTGTACCAAATGAGTGTGGCTGGTGTCTAAAGAGAGAAGTGACTTATCTTACAGAGCCTTTAGAAGGCCCTGTAATTACCGTTTTGTCTTTTTTAGAGCGGTCGAGGGAACCCCGCCGCTCTTTTGGCGCAGTATGCGCCGGTGCAGTTGATGTGTCCATCGCCTCAGGAGAGGCGACAGATGATGTTTTCGTTGTAGGCTTCGTCGTGACAGACGGAGCCTTAAACCCCACCGGGCTAGAGGTCGATGGGACCTCTTTAGTTTGTGTGGTGTCCTGGCTGCTGCCAAGGTTCACAGGAGCTTTCGGTGGGGCTGTATTCAAGGAGGGTGGGGCAGCTGAGGCTGCTCCCCCCATGGGGGCTTGTGGCGTTTGCCTCGGCACGCTAGGCGCGGTCCGGGCAACTGCCAAGGGCCTTTGTGGTGCCGCCCCTCGTTGCACCACTTCGGCAAAAGGTGTTTTTAGTGCTAATGATAACGAGACCCGTTGTCTTGCTTCCCTGAATGTGATATTTTCCTTAACTTTTATAGTTATTATTTCTTTTTCTCTTTTCCAGGCTGGGCACGCTCTGGAGTATGCGGGGTGACTACCTTCGCAGTTAGCACAGAGGACCTCGTCATGACTACATTCATCAGCGCTGTGGCCGGTTGTGCCACACTTAGCACACATCAGCTGTCCTCGGCAGCTCTGGGATGCATGACCAAATCGCTGGCATTTGAAACAACGCCTCGGGTTTGGAATGAAAGGTCGGACATGGAGTTTTACATAGCCAGTTTCGAGACTTTCAGGTAAAGTGGTTGAATTGAAGGTGAGTATCAAGTGCTTTGTTGCTATTTCATTGTTGTTACGTCTGATTTTGATGCGCTGGACATGTATCACACCTTGGTCCTTCCATCCATCAAGAAGCTCTTCTTCACTCAGTGTCATCAAGTCTTCGTCCGATACCACGCCCTTCACTGTATTCATGGTACGATGTGCGCTCACCGAGACGGGGATGTTACCAAAGGCTACAAGGTGCGAGAGTTTATTGTACTGTTCTTTGTCTTTTAGTTCGAGAAGCAGATCACCACTTGCCATCTTCGTGGCCTTATAACCGGTTCCAATGGTCTCTCTCAAGCACTTGGCTACAAGGAAGGGAGAGATTGCTCTAGCTTTTGTAGATGATTGTTCGCAGTGTAGGACATGGTATTTTGGGAATGTTTCTCTGTTTTTAGGCCAAAGTAGTAAAGTTGCGTCGGTGCGTACCCTTTTCGAGGCACGATCAGTTAGAGAGGGGGTCGAGGATCCCATGTAAAAATGTGGATTTTTCGGTAACAGCGCCTACCACCCACCACGGAGTCCAACAAGGGGACGTGGCAGAGCATGTGGGCATGTCTGCGCAACGCCAGCAGTACGCAGTTACTATAACCCAATATGGTTTACCCTAGTTTGGATAGCCACACAAGGTTAACCCTTGCCGCCAGGAAAAATTGGAAGTAAAATGAAGTGAGGAGAAGACAGGAAAGATGTAAAGTGAGAACAAAAGACGAAGATATAGGGAGAGAGAGATAGGAAAAGGCGACTGCCGATTTCCCCTGGGTGGGTCAGCCCAGGGGTGCCGTCTACGTGAAACCGGGGCCAAAGGGGTGTGTTGTCTCTGCCGGGGGGCCTTAAAGGTCCAATCACCCAGCGTCGGCTCAACCCCCAGTATCCCCTTTTCCCCGGACACGGCAAAGCCACGCACGGCTAGGCGTGGGAGGGAGTAGAAACTCCCCCGTTAGCTCGGGTCCGTGGTGTCGCTACACACCAAACGCCTACTTGCGCAGGCGCCCCTACGGGGTTGTTGTAGCAATGCACTCAGCAAAAAAAAAAAAAAAAAATTGCTGTAAACTCTGTGTGTTACAGTTACGAGTGCTTTGACTGGGCACATATCCTTTTTCTTCAGCAATGTTTTTTTAAACTTAGCTTCGGCATTAGGCGGAATTGGCCGATTTATACACCTCGACAACCAGCATCAGAGACCACAGAGACCACTTTGACGATCGAGACCACTTGGAAGATACTAGCCCTTTTAGCGATATCAGTTTCTATGATGATCGCAAGTGGTTGTCAGATAAGAGATGATCTTGCGTTACATGCTAAACTATACCACCTATCAGTGGCCAGTTTATCAAAAACATGATCCCATGAAATTCTAGTGAATCATTTAAAAATAATAGTCTGGTGCAGTGGAACCACCATTATACAACTTTCGGGGGACCATGCGAAAATGCAATACTTGTATAATCCAGGCGTCGTATTATCAAACTTGTATAAGCCAGTGCGAGAAAACGAAACTGAAAGAGTGTTGTCAACAGCCTCCCATCAGAAGAGTCGCAGTGTCATCGCTATCACATAATGGCGACAGACCATGAGTTCGCGTATAATGCCTTCGTGCACGACTGAGCTGTGCGCATTGCAATTTGTTGGCTTGTAAAGTACAACTAGTGATCTCTCGCTATTATCACGAAGATGGACATCAAGTGACAGTAATTTTGCACTGTGAAAACAGCTGTGTCACCCCCTTATGCATGCGCGAGCCTGTGACTGCGACAAAGAAAAGAGATCAGCTGTATGTCGAGCAAAGCAAGTTTCTACGGATTGAAAACGAGAAAAATATCAGCTCTTCGGCCAGCTGAAGCTACTCTTTGTGGTCAAAAACTGCGGGGTCCGCATAAAACTGTGTTATATAACCAAGGGTTATTTACATTGCTTCTATGAGAATTTTGCTGGGACCAAACAGATTCAATGTAAAATGCGGGTCGTCGCCAAACCGAGTGACATACAGTCGAAGTTCCACCTTATACATAACAATTGGGCTCGATATAAGCCCACGAAAATTCATATTCACGGAAATATACCATACTAACTAAAGCAACTTGTGTCTAAAACAGTCTTCCACTCGATGGTGCAGAGAGACTTTGTTCAGTAGAAAAATTCGATTTTGCCATCACCTGATGGAAAATTTCTTTAGCTTTCAAAAAATTTATCCCACTTAGGTACTCACTTTTTCAAAAATAACTTTTAGTTTTGGGCTTGGAAATGTTGATGAGAAATGAGCATGTATTTTCGTGTGGTCTCTGCATTTCTCTCAAAAGGATTTCAGAGGCTTGTGTACCTTTTTTTTCAGGAACTATATAGAGCATAGGCAAACAAAATTCTAATGTGTGTTGAGTCATTTAGATAGATGCAACTAGAATCTGTAGCATACGTGCATTTGAATTTTAGTATATAAAAAAATGACATTCCTAAGTGGCAGTTTTCATGCAATAAGATATGCAAAACATAAATCAAGCTTTTGTTGTACAGTGTTTAAGTTACACTGTTGCAACTTTGCAACGCTCTGCAGATAGCTTATATTTTTAAAAATTTGCTATGTAGAAAAAATAAAAATAAAAAATACAAGATGAAATGATTTTGAGCCCCTGTGCCAAGCTGCATCTGTCTTTAAGATTCCTTGCAAATTTCATAGCCATAGCTTATACTACTACATTATAGCCAAATTTTCTAACTCATTTTTAAGGTTTCACCCCAGCTTAGAGGGACACTAAAGAAAGACTATTTTTCACACGAAACTCTTTTAAATGAAATTGCTGCTTAATTGAAACAACTGCCAGTAATATGTTTGGTTTTGTACTTCAATATTATAACCTTGTTCATCTCTCAATAAACAAAACTCCTCTTAAAGGAAACACATTTTCCTGGTCCCTTCAGGTTTCATTTAAAAGTAGTTTACTGTATCAGTAAAGTACAATTCCACATTCCTGAAGACACCACTTGATCATGAGGCCACGCATCGCAAGTGAGAAAAAGCATGAAACGAAAGTGAAGGTGCAGGAACCGCCTTGCCATTTCCACACCAAACACCATCACTCGATCCTGCATAGCTGTTAATCGTTTTGAAATCGGTGAAGTTATGGGCGGAGGCTTCAGCGAGAAATTTGCATACGACACTTCTACTTCGCTTTCTTCCCCTAATGATGAACTTACGAACGCAATACTCGTGACATTACAGAGTCCTTGAATTTTATTAATCCAGACCACTTCACTGTTTCATTCAAGTGTTCCTTTTAAGAGTTAAAATGGCACCGTCGTGCTTACACCACTAAGCCACCACAACGTGTTAGGGACAACGACAATAACTGCTTACTCTGTGGAAGCGCTCGCGCTTGCTCAGACTCGTTGCTGGCACCTGTCCGCACAGACGATTTGACGAGACGCGCTAACCGTGAAACCTGGCAGCCGGTGATTTCCTTAGGCTGGACCAGTGTAAACGGCGATCGACACTGGTCTTTTGTCAGTGCAGCTGCACGGCCTGCAGATGGCCATCATGAACAGGCTCAGCTGACAGGAAGCACAAGATGCTTACAGGCAATGTGCTTACAAGAGAATTCTCATATTGCACCCATTAGCTGCTAAAATTCTGGCCCTCCGTACACACAGTGGACATATGAAGCAAATATGAAGCAGTTCTGTTCTACTAATTTACACTTCACTACCGAGCGAAAGTGAAAATGCTGTTATCTATGCTGACCAGTGGTACTGATTGCATCAGCGAAAATCAATAGTCAACTCATAACTCTGGGATGCTAAATTAGAATGTCTGCATCCCGTGCTAACGGCTTTTAATTTACTCTAAGGCCGATATCTACTAGATTCCTTGCGGGCTCAGATATTAAGAGCGATAGTCCTCGAAAGGTAGTCCCGGGTTCAAATCTGGGACAAGTATGAATTTTTCCTCTGCTGCAGAACTTTCAATAACAGCGATTTTAAACCGTACAGAACCTGCTCACAATCCCTACTGCAAAACACGTGCCAGAGACACATATGCTGTCACTAGAAAGAGCAATCAAGAGCTGCAAGAGCAGAGCTGTCACCACGTCTTGAGCTGCAAACAAACAGGACTCCCCACCCCATGCAAGCCCCAGCTGACGTGTCAAAAAGGATGCCTCAGTAACTATGTGAGAAGAACTATGTTGTTCTACAATGTCCAAGGCACATCTGACCACTCCTAGCTAGAGCCTGACACTCTGAAATAACTAGTTCAATATAGAGGCATATTCGAGAAATGCGGACAGCTTTTCTTGTACCTTTGTGCTACAAAAGAATGAAAGGCTACTTTTTTCTTTCGTGCCACCAACGTAATACTAGAAGAAACCCTAATTGAGTGCACTTAATTCGCGTTAATTGCACCAAAAAAGCCAGACCTGTACAGAACGTGCCGCAGGTTCACAGGAAAAGTTGAAGTCTTAAAACAATGCACACACACAGACTAAAAAGAAAAACTCAACGACAGCAAAGCTCTACCAACTCTCACAAATTTTTGCATTGTTGTAGAAAGCTGTCAAGACGGTAGTAATGTAAGTGAACGTCGAATACATAAATTGGGACACTCTGAACCCGTGCAACTTTTGGCTGCAACACGGCACTATAAGAAACCACCCAGATGGTGCCTTTCAAAATGTCTCATGATAATAGTCTCACAATCATGCTCGATGTCATACCACCCAACATCACCGACGAAGAAAAGCTTGACATCACCATGTACCTTCAGCGTGCCTGAGAAGCCAGACAACTAGCCCATCTGGACATCAAGAACCAGCAAACGACTGACTGCCGTCGTTAACACCTTCAATGACTTCATGAGAAATAGAAGCTCAACGAGTGTCTGGATGCAGATGTGGGCTCGTGAAACTTCTACAGCGATAGTTCCACACAAAGCACTAGAGCGCCTCGGCACTTCAGACTACGCGGCTATGCATGTCAGATGGCAGTGCAAGCTCTCAGTGAAACCATGCAGGATCTGAAGTTGTTCACAAGGAATGCCTTAAGAGGGACGGGCTCTTTCAAAATCGAAAAATTGCAAAACAAAGCACACCCAGAGAACAGTAGTGCTTGCTCGGCGCGGCCTTGCAAGCACCACTGTTCTCTGGGCGTGCTTTGTGTGTCCCGTTTGCCATCATTTCGCTCGGTTCTCACATGTGCTCTTAAATCTTTTACCGCCTTTATGAGATGACCTTTCACTTTGTTCACGGGACGCTGATTGTTGTTCTGTCGCTAAGAGTGAGCTGGGCAAAGTTTGAGATTCTGCACGCGTTCTGTTCAAGAAAGCGTCCAATGAGGCTCGTTTGCATGGTGAGGCTTGTTCACGTGCCAATGCTGGGCGACAGTCGCATAGATGCTGAGCAGCTTCTTCTTCGTCTTTTCAAGACAATGACTGCATTGATGCTTATCATGACGTCGACGTTGCTACACCATCCGCGAAACGCTCCGTCGTCACAAGTGAGGCTGGTGTTGGGGTTTCGTGCTCAAGTGCGCCTGACGAGTTGCGCTCTCTAACTGCAGCGATTACGGCCTCGAACAGTGCAACAGCGTCGTCAACTGTGCAACGGCGTCATCGACTGTGCCAACAGGTTCTTGGACATGCGAGGAGTTAGCTGCGGAAGAAAGCGAATGTGTTGCTTTGCAACCAAACCTCAGCGCTATGCCGGCAACCAATGGGCAGCGGAGAAAGACCCTTTTCTTGTGAAAAAGGCTCAGGAACGGCTGCAACACAAGCAGGAAAAGCTGAAGAGGAAAAGAGTCCTAAAAAACATTTCTAGCTACTTTGTAGGGTAATTTTAGACCAAAATACGAGTTCGAAACTTTCAAAGCCCGTTTTCTCAAAATGACTTGTTTTGGCCAGAGAGGCTGATTTGTCTGGTGATATCTCTGTTGTTGGGAGATCTCAACAAACATTTTGTTGGGAGATCTCAACAAACAAAAAAGTTCCCCTTCTGTGGTAGCCTCCCCCCTTGAGCAGTGTTGTAGGCGTTGGAGTATTGGAGGACACATTTCGCTTTATTAGCAGCTTGCTCCTTTTGCTGACGGCTTGATGTACGGCGGCTGCCGGCGTGTACACTAGTGTTGCCAGTGTGTGCACTTCTGCGGTCGCCGCTTAAGGTTGCCTCTCCGGCGATTCCAAAATGCTCAATAGATGGTAAGCTGCCACCCAAGGCTTCGGTTTTCAATAACCTGCCCACTCTTCTCCACAAAGTTGCTTTGTAAGAAAGAAGGGTAAAGAGAAAAGCGTGGCGTCATAACTGTCTCTCTCTCAGGAGGTTGCCTCAACAACACCACACGGGAGATGAGTAGTGGAGGAGAGAAAGGAATGTTAAAGAGAGGAAAAAAGGAGGGTGTCAGTAGTGTTTGGTCTGGTCGCGTGCAAACTCGCGCCGCCTCCGAACTGGAAGGAAAGAAAAAAACACTTGCCTGCTCTCAACCCCATTGAAAAACGCCAGATAGCTCCACATCTGCTATTTACGAGCGTTAGGAATTCGACTCTAGCCAGCGGCCAGTATAGCATAAAGGAACAGGTGGTTAACGTGCCCGACAATGCTGCCTTCAGCGTACCCATCACGCGCTGGCTCGTTAACAAGCGTTCCAACAGAAATGGTCTCGTCAAGAAACGCCCCATGCACCACTGAGTAAGCTCCTGTAAGGTGACTCACTTTGTGGATATGGTGGCGATTTTTTTTTATTGCCCACTTGTAGGAATTTAATGTCCCAAAACAAACCACCGCATGATTATGAGAGAAGCCCTAGTGAAGGGCTCCAGAAATTTCGACCACCAGAGGTTCTCAACGTGCACCTGAATCTAAGCACACAGGCTGGAAACATTTTCGCTTTCATCGAAAATACGGCGGCCGTGGCCGGAATTCGTTCCTGTGACCTGCAGGTCAACAGCAGAGTGCCTTAGCCACTAGACCATCAAGAAAGGTTCGCTTCTATTTTCAGTTTCAAACATCAAGACTATGTTTCCTGAGAGTGTAAAGCCACAAGCCCTTCATTTTTAGGCAACGACCTGTTACACATGTAGGTACTGGCCTGCTCAGGTTGCGAATGTCTCTGAATGTTTCCACTCCTCTGCAAAAACACAGAAAGTTTTACACTGATGAGCAAGAAATGACGGATTTTCAGATTTCAGGTGACTGGCGTCTATCCCTGCTGTTTTCATTGCACTTTGAGCATTGGTTTCTCTCATTGGGCACAATTTTGGCCAACAAAGTGTGCCATCTTTACCGACTGCATTTCCTTTTGTTCATCCAAACCATGTGGCATCGTAATTGATATACTTTTAGTTTGTAAAAATCCCTTTTGTTGTGTCATGAGACCCCTGGTGTCATGCAAGTACACTGTCCATGACACTGGGTAGAGATAGGCCTCCACTATGCCCTTTTCCTGCTACCAACCCAGTGAAGGCATGCCAGTCATGTTGCCCATGCCTCGCTCGCCAATCGCCCTTCTTTCCCCTCCATAAAACTACCTGCAATAAACACAGGAGAGCAGTCTCGCCGAAGCTCGGTTTATGTGTTCGCCCTCTGCACGTTCTCTCCTTGCTCTGCCTTTTTGCCAGCCTGCCACGGGGTTGCCTTCCATGCTGCTTCCCTTATCTAACACCTTTATTTTCTACAATGTCGTACAGTATTTAAGCGAAACCATACTCTCTTTCAACCTGCACTTCACAGCGGCATATTTTGACAGAGGTGTGCGCTTACATTTAATATTTGTTGACGAGCACTTGCTTGTCTTCTTATCAGCTCTACCACCATCAGCCACCTGAGGAAAGAAAAATTGCAGGCACAGATGTGAAGAAGCGCATGGTGGTGTAGACCATAGGTCGGCGAACTCACTCATAAGTCGAGTCACTTGGACTCGCTCAGACACAGATCGAGCTACGAATCGGTCCGCAATATTTTGGCGAGTCTGGGTCCGACCGAGTGCAAAACACAAGATGTATCTCTCGAGTGAGTGAGCGAGTTCCCCTTTTGTTTTACCGACCTATGGTGTAGGCACCCGAAACTTTCCTTTTACAGTCAAGCCACCGTTCCGAGCAACGTATACAGAAACAAAAAGTGAAACACTTGCTGTTGAAAGAATTTCGTAGTGCTTATAAACTGCACAGGCAGCTCAAGTGCCTATACACAATGTCTCTACCTTTCGGTCGTGTCACCTCCAATATTGAGCATGTGTGTGGAGACAACACACATTTAGTAGCCAGTCATTTTGCCCAGCTTTGGCAATCATTTCATGTTATCTGCAAGATAAGGGGAGCGCCAGCTGCCTTTGTTATCGGCCATGTGGAGAGCCCAGTTTTAGCTTAGCTGCTCGCTTTTGATTGCCTCCTTTGCACTGGCACGAAAAACCCCGATGCCCACCTTACCTGCATCTCTTCCCCTTCCCCTATCTAGCACCGTATTTATACCATTGTAGATATACCCATTTTATCTAAATCTGAAATCCATTGTGGGCAGTTAACTTCAATCAAAACCAAAATATGTTTAGTTTCCATGGTAGACTTACAACCGAAACCTAAATTAACAAGAAATCGGGCATGCTGTGGCATGGTTACAACATTAAGTTTATCTTCCGGACGTACCTGTGAAATATATTACATTTCCTTGCCTGCAAGCAGTACTTTAAGCAATGATTCGCAGAAGCTTTTCTACAGATAATCCCTGCCAATTGCCCTAAAGCTAGCTTGTCTGTACAGGTCTGAGGTGCTGCCATGAAGCCACCATTCTAAACTGAAATCCCAGTTTTTCTTCAGTGACATGGTACATAAATGTCTATTGAATGCACTCACGATTTTCTTTTGTGGGTGTGTTATGCAGAGCAATTGTAAAAGGTCGACCTACATTAGAGTCGACAATGAGATTGAGTAAGTACAATGATGACTTCACGCAGCGTGCTCTTTATTGCCTGGCCAACAACGTTGAGTACTCTCAAATGTGGTCCAATAAACTTCATTTTATTGTACCTAGAACTGGTTGCTGTGAAAAATAAACAGTTCTTCAAGGCACTGGTACGTAAGCCCCAAACACGGAAGCATAATGCAAACAGCGTTGCACTCTCCCGACGATACTGTACTGCAAAATGTTTCCAAAACCTTAGAGCAACGGCACAAGGAGCAGAAACCCACCTGTGGTCGTTGCCGGCTGGGTGACAAGAGAAGTGCTGTGTCAGGTTTTTCCAAGACCTGTGCCCAGAACTGAAAGTGCACACGAAAAAGAATGCAGGGCTGAGTTACTAAACACATGTTATGCTATGAGACAACACATGCCACATGCGAAATTGTAGCAAGCCGAAGAGTGACATTCAGCGATGCCAACAGAACAAGGCCGAAATTCAGGCCGAGGCAGACTAATGGCTTTTTGGCGCCAAAAGAGCTCACATAGCTGCACATGTAGGTAGTGGTGCTATTTACATAGATGCTGTATTACTTTTGCACATGACCCTTGCTTTCATATATAACCTGCACATGTAACTACTGAATGCTGAAAAATAAGAGCTTAAAGAGTCCTCACACACTGCTGTAAAGCTACCTTCCTTGCATTAACATAAAGAAGTGCGGTAAAATAAGCTTGCGCACTGAAAATATGGCTGACCCTTTTTAAAGTTCCCTATTGAATCATACGATATATTGAACTATACTCTGTTACACCACTTTGGTTCAGCACTACCAAAGCTACGGGGTGTAAGAAAGCCACACGCTTGCGTAGCAAAACGTAGCCCCTCATACAAGTGCCTTGAAATTGGCAGGGTTGTCTAAAATTGACATTTGCTTGGTGTGTGCAACGTGTTTCTTCATCGCATTTATTTCCTGAACATCTAATTTTTTGTGTCAGCTACCGACAGGAACTATGGTTACAATTCAACATGGCAGCGCCCGCTTTATTCGAACTGCAACGCCCACCGCACTGACAGCAACAAATAAATGGTCAAATGAGCCATCGATTTGTTTGATCTTACTCTGAGGATGAAGCATCAGGTACATTTTGTCGTTATTAGTGAGATATGCTGCTTGTGTAGCCATATCTGATAAGCCTAACGCGCCGATGCCAGTGCTGTGCCGCCAGGCGAAAAACACTGCATCGCCAAATATCAGACATGCGACCTCGCACAGCGTTCCGCGCGTGTCAGATGCTCTTTCGGTGAAACAAAAAAAGATAGACAAGAAACATTGCAGCGAGAGACTAGAAGGAACACGTTGAAAGTGAAGCAGTCATACCAGAGCCACGAACAGCGTCAGAGAGCCACAAAGGGAAGGTATCTGCTGGCACGAGCGTCTACCGATCTTCCGTAGAGCCACAAATCATATAGTTAAGACGCCAAACTTCCTGAAGTGGAAGAGTAATAGCCAGTTTGACAGTATTACTTATTTTTGAAAGTTCATAAACCACCTACGTTACATGCAATGAGCGTGGAAGGACAATTCAATGAGCCGACACAGCGCGGATAAATACATGTAGAGAGGCTGATCGCCTTTCTTATTGGCAGGGGGCCCTGCAGCCTTCACAGTGCTGAAGGGAACTTCTGAAACAGAGTATAGTTGCAATATCTTCGAGATCTCAATATATGCAGGTTCGACTCTATACAAGTAAAACCTTAGCCATATTCTGCCTTGCATTCCTTATTTTTCAGCCATGTTTTTACCAACTAGCATAACAAGAAGTACTCTGGGTATGTTTACATAATAGCGTGCCCTGGTCTTATAGGTATGGCACTGTGAATCACATGCCTAGAGCATTTTCACGGTTCGCAAAGATAAGCCCTGTCAACTAAACTGAAATAACAACAAGTGAACAATCCAACAAAGCCTAGCACACAAGCTGTGTGCTAAACAGAGCTACCAAAGACGAGCCCAAGTAAAGTCCCTGCTACCTCAAGTTCTGGAATTTTACGAGCAAAAAATGCAAACCAGTTTCAAAGCTTGCAGTGGAAGGACTTTAATTGAAACAAGCAATAAACAATCTACATTACAGTCTGAAATAACTTTGGTAGGTCGGAGAGGCCCCAAACAGATGATAGAAGCAACTGGAGATCGCCTCCACAATTAAAGTAGAATGTAGATTTAGTCCCACTCACGAGCTACCGTATATACTCGTGTAAGGGCCGCACTTTTTTTTCGAAAATTTTGCTAGGTGCGGCCCTTACACGAATCAGGCCGATTTAGTACAGGCAGTACAGGCCAAAGGTCTGTACTGTTTATGCAACAGTAGCAGAGTGCAAGAGTCACAAATGACATGCCAGAAATGTTTTTATTCGGATTCCATTTCGCTGTCCTCGTTCTCGGAGGAGCTCGCCTCGGCGTCCGCGTCTTCCCAGAGACGGTCATCTTCGGTGCCGTTCATGGAGTTCGAAATTCCCGTTACCTTGAAGCTTTTAGCAACTACTTCTACTGACATGGCACGCCACGCATTCAAAATCCATTCACACACCTGTTGGAGCGACGCCCGCTTCAGCCGTCCTGTAGGGGTCTTCTCGTGGACGCCTCCAGCCATCCATTCAGAGTAACATCGGCGAAATTCCACTTTGAATGGTCTGTTGACGCATACGTCGAGCGGCTGCAGCACACTCGTCAGGCCACCGGGAATGACGGCCAAGTCCGTACGAGTTGCGGCAACTCGGTTCTTGACGCGGTCGGTCAAGTGGCCCCTAAAGCTGTCCAAAACAAGGAGGGCTTTCCGTTGTAACAGCCCTCCAGGTCTGTTTGCCCAGACGGTCTTAATCCAGTCAACGACCAGTTCCTCGGACATCCAGCCCTTCTCTTGCGCACGTACGACGATTCCCTGAGGGAACTTCTCTTTTGGGAGAGTCTTCCTTTTAAATACGACGTACGGCGGAAGCCTCCTGCCGTCTGCCGTGATGCACAACATCACAGTGCACCTTTGGCGTTCTGCACCAGTCGTGCGCACAGACACACTTTTCGCACCTTTTAAATCCACTGTGGTGCTTTCCGGTGCATCGAACCACACAGGTGTCTGGTCCGCATTCCCAATTTGGGACAGGTCGTATTCATGCTCCCTCCTGAGAGCATTCACGAAGCGATGAAACTTAATGACGTGGTCTTCGTACTCGCGCGGCAGTTTTTGGCAAATCGTCGTTCGGCGCCGAATAGAAAGCTGGTTACGGTTCATAAACCGCGTAGCCCAGCCCCGACTTGCCTTGAATTGTGCCGGGGGTATTTCCATGTGGCGAGCGATGCTGAGGGCTTTGACGCGTATCATGTCAGTCGATACGGCGTAGCCGTCCCTTCGTGTGTCGACGACGTAGTTGACGAGCTCGCTTTCGAGTTGCGGGTACTTGCACTTTTTCCCGCGAAACGCCTTTCGGCTCCTGTTAGTAGCGGCGAGGGCATCTTTCTGATTCATCCAGTAACGCACGCGCTTCTCATCGACGTCGTACTTTCGTCCAGCTTCCCGCTTCCCGTGCTCCTCGGCATAGTCAATCACTTGCAGCTTAAATGCTGCAGTGAATGATCTCAGATGCCGGCCCATCGTCCGTCACGTGCGCTGGCTTCTGCAGGGTTCACTACAACCAACAAAGTGACACCGACGACACCGATCTGAAGTCGCGCTGCCAACGTATCGACACGATGCAAGGAACCATGCCAACAAAGAGGCCGCACAAGGCAAATATGGCGGCGCGCTGTCAACAGCGTGGTCGGCGCGTCGGCGGAAGTAGAATAAAAGCGGAAAAGCGTGCAGCGCCATCTGGCTGTAAATGAACTAACTACACTTTTCTGGCGGGACATTTTGAACTTTTGTTTTTTTTTTTTTCGAAATATCCGCTTTCAAAGTTGGGGTGCGGCCCTTACACGAGGGCGGCCCTTACACGAGTATATACGGTAGATAGCACAGCGATTGACATGTCGGTGTAGGGTGCAAGTCTATGTTCATCTGCCTTCAAGAAAAAAAAAATATAAAGCTGCCTCAGTGCTTTTATGTTATACTGTATTTTCATGTATGCTGCATTTCTGGTACTACATTCAGTGACAAGTTCCATCTCGGCCGTGGCATCCCCTTGTCGAAACGGGGATGCCATGGTAGAGATTGAACTTGTCACCGAATCTAGCAGCAGAAATACAGTACACCCACTAAGCGTGGCCTCTGCTAGAGCCGCGCTTTTCATTGTAGAACTGCGATTCTAACACCATGTCAAGCTTTACTGCAAGTGTAGCAAACCTCATCCGGCATGGGAAAGGTTTGAGACAGCTGCAAGCCTGGACAGCCAGCTTGCAAAACTGTTGCAAAGCCTAAGCTGGCTTGACCAGTATTTTAAAATAATCGGGAAATGTAAAATTTTAAAGAAGCATGCAATGTGGCAAAAGATTCACAAAAGGTAGAAAGAATTGCATCAGCCTATTTACAGCACAAACCTGTGAAATCTGAATGATTACTTCAGAAATTGCAACCTTTTAGCTTTTTCAGCTAAGAGTAGACTGCTTCACACATGTTCGGGTGCACGGAGGCGGTGCTGAATTCAAAAACCCGATCTCTATTCGACATCAAGATGATTGATTGATATGTAGGGTTTAACGTCCCAAAACCACAATATGATTATGAGAAACACCGTAGTGGAGGGCTCCGGAAATTTCGACCACCTGGGGTTCTTTAACGTGCACCCAAATCCGAGTACACGGGCCTACAACATTTCCGCCTCTATCGGAAATGACATCAAGATGAGCTCGCAATACAACTTCTGTTCAAGAGCACTTTGAACATTCTTTTTTTTTCAGTCAGTACCAATTACACATTGTTGAAACACTGCCTGTCAATTTGCTGCAACTTCCAGTTCTGAAAAAAAGATGTTGCTCCTAACATAATAAACTGATTAATGTTTCGAAACCTACATGTTGCACTAGAAAGATTAAATACTTGAAGTTCACGTTGACAAATGCTATGCATAAGTCTAAATATAACTAAGTCTAAATATAACATAACTCTAAACATTTCATTTTAAAGAGACACTAAAGAGAAGCGACAGTTTGGTTTATATTGACAAACTGCACTCAAAGAAGTCTAATGCCATATGTTTCACTAACCTAAGTTCATTATTAGTGGAGAAAATCAAGATTGTATTATTTTTTAATTTGGCAGGTGATGTCAGAAATTTTCAAGTGTGTTTTTCGTAATTTCAAGACATGGGCTAGATAAGTATTCTGAAACTTTGTATGCTAGGTCTATAGCACTCGCAAATGACAATGTGCTTCATTTTTACCTATTAGAAGCTACGCAGGACCCAGTAGAAACCTTCGAGATCTACAACGCCCCGGTCTGGTGCATGAATTTCGTTGCGGCATCTCTACCCATATTTTCTTTTCGAGAGTTGTCTCACTTACCAAGCGTCGTGTCGCAGCAAGAGTGGCGTTTTTGAGACTGTAAAATTCGTACTTCTTTAATATGCGAAAAATTGCTTTTCTCTATAGTGTCCATTTATTTACATTCCCAAAAAAGGGGGCCTCCCCTAAGAAAAGGCTCTAGGTCTGGGACACCTTGGTTTGAGAAAGTGCGCATTCGTTTTTGAAGGTGAGTGCTACAGATCGAGTGCATAGCAATTTATTTTCGTTTCATTAAGGTACATTTATGAGCCACTCACCTGGCGAAGCCTCTCTTTACCGGACCCCTTTTTACGAGAAGTAGGCGAAGCTGTTGGCAGGGGCCCTGCGGGGGTCCCAAAAAAGCTCCTGGGCTGGCCCACAGCATGGACTTCGCTTAATTGGGTACTGGTGGTCTTGGATGCAGGGCTGACTGTATTGCTCGCATGTGCCTGCAGCAACAAGCAGGTCAATGAGGCGCATGCGTTACTTTTAACCTGATCAGAGCTGAAAAGGCGTTTAACATCTGAAGCAAGCCATAGGACAGTGCCATTTTAACTTGGGTAAAAGGTGCTGCCTGTGTGCAGTATACATTACCTAAATTGCATGCGAACAAAACCACTCAAATCTCATCATAACGAAATTGCATCTTACACGAAAACTAAGTTTGCTATATCTGAAAGTTCGTTAAGAAATTCATTTCTAACAGTATGTCTATCACAAGACAATTTTTATTTACTTCGTCATAAGAGATATTTTGTTACATCTGGGTGTACAGTAAACACTCGTTAACTCGAACTCGCATATCTCGAAATCTCGGTCAAGTCAAAACCTCTTTTCGCCAGCCCACCATAGGCCCCATGTATTTGCCCCCTCTTGAAAGGTTTTTGCAGGGGACAGCATATATCTCCAAATCTTGACCCGGAGGGAAGAAGGCAAAGACCACTCCCAACAGGAAACGAGGGCGTTGTGCAAACGCTTAGCTCTTACTATACGTGCTAAACGCGGTCGTGAAGGGTGAATTTGAAATTCCCGCTGTCGCAGCTGTTTGCTATCCGCCTTCTCAAGCAACTATGCGAATGATCAAGTGCGTGCACCTGTGCACGCCTCCTGCACAGTGTGCAGCGTGCCGTCAGCACGTAAGCTAGCCTTTGCATGTTCGAGGTAGTTGTCTGTGTTCCCAGCAATCTGCGCGAGACGAATATTCAGTGCGTGGTCTGTGCAACGAATGCTTCCAAATATCAACCAAGATCTGCCCCTCAAAGCAGTACAAATCGCTAACGTTGGAGAGAAAAGTCGCTTTAATCAAGGAAGTGGAAAAAGCATGTCGAAGCAAGTCGTGCATCGCCAAAGAATTCGGCACCCCCTTGTCAATCCTCTCGACAGTGCTTAAAAACAAGCAAACGGTTTTGGAAGGCTTTGAGCAAAGCTTCTAACGAGGCGGACGTCCCCGTTACCAGTAAGCTGTCGGATGCAGATATCGTTGAGATGGCCTTGAACAATGCAGATGACCACGCAGAAGAGGAAGAGCCCCGAGAAGTGACTACGACGACAGAAACGCGTAACATACTACACTTGCTCTGCAACAAGGCCGAATGCAGTGGTGGCGACCAACGGCTCATACGATGAGTTCAGCAACTGTAAATTGCCTTTCTCGGACTGAGTAAGAATGCGGAACAGATGAGAATTACACGGTTTTTTGGTCCTCGGTGAGGAATTCTTTTTTTTTACGAATTCTTGTGCCTTTATTACAGTAGCTCTCTCGTGCAGTGGGGCTTTTCCCAACAACACTGGCTTTTCTTTTGCAGTGACCTGGGCAAATATTTTCGACGTTTTGCTTAAGTAGAAATATTGCTTATCTCGAAATTTTCCCTGGATTTCACGGCTTCGAGTTAAGGAATTACTGTAGTAACCTCACTGGAGTGTCATGCACATACATTTTACTGTACGTACAATTAACTGCCTTTAACTGTATGTAAATTTAACTGCATTTTTGACTAATGTACAGTTCCTAATATTGTCACAGGTGCATCTGTATTTTCCTGCTCTAGTCAAATTCCTTCACAAAATCAACACATGCACACTATGGTGGTGTAGTGACGATTATGCTCGTATGTTAACTCTGAGGTCGCGGGACCGAATACCAGCGGTATTGGCCGCACTTTCAATTAATGCAAACATGTGCGAGGCTCCAGTATTTGGCTTTAGGAGCACATTAAAGAACCTGGTCAAAATTTTCAAAGCCCCCACTACGTTCACATTTGAAAATTTTGTTGAAGCGCACTAAAAACGGACGGACAGAAGAGGCTGACAAGTACAGCGTTCTGTGCGTCCGTACTTCAGTGCACTTCAACAAAATTTTCAATTATGAACGTAATCCAACTGGCCCAACTTGCCCCCACTACACTGTTCTTCATAATCATAACGTCGTTTTGGGACGTTAGAGTGCAGGTATTCTTATATTAGTAAAGTATATATTTTTCAACCGCTTATGGCGACATATCACACCGAAATATTCTGGAACCTTTCATTGCTTATGCTGTTCCAATGTATGCAAGCAACAAGAGTTCAGCAATTATATATACATTATCGAACATTCCAGGGATAACACTGCAATAGTTGACCATGCATGCATAGAAGAAATGTTCCATCGATAATAAGATTACGAACAAAAACTGACAACTATGCTTGACTATCGTTTCATTGCACAGGTTGTCTCATTTTCTGGACACAGGTTTTAAAATATGCAGTTCCATCTGCACCAGTTTGAGTATTTCCTTCATCACCGACGCAAGCACGTGACAACATCAATTTTAAATTCAGAAACTGCAATTTGGACCAACAATTCCTGCGAACGTGCAAATTTTAAACTGGGTTTGGCTCAGCTACGCAGTTACGGTAAGCCCTCGTTATTGGCCAGGTCATCGGGGCAGGTGGTGAATTCCATTAAGCGGCTAAAAGCACTAAAGAAATCAGTCTCGACATGCACTCAGGCAATCTGGTTTTTCCATTGCGCAAGCTGTAAGCCACCATGCTTAACAGTGGCAGCAAAAAAATGCCAATATTCCGATGGCCACACGCGTCTGACTCAACAGGCCAGGTCTGACTGCTACAAAACTGTTACAATAATGGAATGCACGTTTTTTTTTTCTCTGATATCACGACACATAAATCGGTACACTCGATTAGCACAATTAAACAAGGGTTCAATGATAAATTTTTCATTTCCACGTGCCGTACTACAAACGGAGTCTAGAAAAACTTCGGTCTGAAGTGCCAAGATGAGGGGTGTTGCTACAAGTTGGATAAAGTACATAATTTTAATAAGAATCATATGCACACCTAATTTGAAGTGTAATCTGCCACTGAGAAATTCTTGTTGCCTTGTTTAACAGGATTATTGGGGTGGCAGCAATTAAGACCTAGAGACAAAGCATCTAATTTTTTTGCACTCATTAACACATGAGTCATGCATTCATTCGTAGCCTACGATTTGCCCAAGAGTACCTCCGTAGAAGGTGTTACAACAAAAATAACTAGGCTTGTGCGAATAGTGAATTTTAGGTTCGAAGCGAATAGTGATTTTGGTCGAATTATTTCGAATCAAATAGACTATACGATGTATAAAGAAAATGGGCATATTTAGCATGACCTAACTGTCCTGCACAATTTTTTAAAAATATAAATAAGGCCTCTATGCAAAAGTGCTTTGTTTTCTTTCCCGTTCAAATGAAGTCAAGAGAACTTAGAGAAGTAGCAGGATTTGACTTTCAGTAGGATGCAAGTGATAACCTGTAAAATACTTAACATTATTCATTACAGTTAGAATCTATAAGTCAACCAAGCAAGCTTTTAAGCTTAAAAAAAATGCCCAATCGATTTGAGGATCATGTGTTCATTTAAAGGGTTTTTCAACAACTTTTCAAGTAGCCATGGAATGGATTCACTAAAGAAGCTTATTGCCTCGCGAATTAACCGCTGCAAAAACTTCTAGAGCCTGTCCAGTATGAACGGAGTTTAGTCATTTCCCACATGCTACAACTTCATTCTCTTTTCTTGTCTCGACAAAAGCACTTGAAGCAAAGCAGCGAGAGATGGCATAGGGAAAGAAAATATGTCGGGTGTGTGTCGTGACCTTGTGCATTCTTTTTCTTTTCTGTGAATACGTGGCTACCCACGGCGGCCCCAATAACAACCATGCTCAAATCAGCCAATGGCTGGTACAATGGCTGTGACGAGCGATTTTTGACATAGTGGCGTCATTTGCTGAAAGAAGAGAGCAATTTTTATCCGATTGAGAATTTGTGAATTCCAGGTCGCGTGCTGCGCAATAATATTAAGCTCACATGTTCTCGGTTGCCTCGACTACCGATTAGCAGCGTCAGCTGGCCATGCTTAACCAGTGTTGCAGGGCCCCTGTAAACTTAGACTTCGCGGCAAAGCTAAATTCCCCTAGCAAAGCGATTTCACGGCCTAACACCACTACATTGCAGTGAAACTACCATTACAAGCGGTTACAAGGGGACAAATATAGATCTATTCGTTCATATTGTCGCGACATGAAAATAATAGGATACAGGACGGTGCGACCAAAAGAAACGAGGTCTGTATTAACAGATCAAAAAGCAGCCACTTCGACGTCGTCTTCCTTGGAGCAACCGTGGGTGCTGTCTACGCTCATCACTTCGTAGTCCTCCGTCTTCTTGCCCGGCCTTTAGCCGTGACATTAGCCTCTCAGTCAAGAAAGCATCGTCCCAATGCTTTATGATCAAAGTGGTTTGTACTCATTGGAAACACACGAGTTCTTTCAAAGAAATAAGGTTTAATCCGAACAACGTGCACAACTTCTGGAGCACACCTTCGACGCCTTAAGGATTAGTGCGCAGTATCAGAAACAACCTCATAATTAATGTCACTGAGACGTCGTAGAACTTTATAGGGCCCAAAGTACCGTCATAACATTCTTTTCCGAGAGGCCACGGTGCCGAATAGGAGTCCACATCCAAACTTTCTCTCTTGGCTTGTATGAGACTAGACGGTGACGAAGGTTGTACCATCTTGAATCGTAGTCCTGCTGGCTAGTAATACGTAGGCGTGCAAGTTGTCTGGCTTCTTCGGCGAGTTAGGTGATATAATCAGCATCAGTCTCAACCTTTTTGCACTCGTGCGGCAGCATAGCATCCAGCATAATGGTGACTTCACGACCATGAAGAAGGCGAAATGGCGTTCTTGTTTATTGATAAGCCGTGTTATAGGCGAACGTGACATGCGGCCAGATCTCGTCCCAGTTTTTATGCTCGACATCGGCGTACATGCAGAGCATACCCGCAAGTGTCTTGTTGAGACGCTCCGTAAGACCATTTGCTTGCGAATGATACGCTGTTGTTTGCCGGTGGGATGTGCCACTAAGTCTTAAAACCGTCCGTAATGGTTTGGCTGCGAATACAGTTCCCTTGTCAGTTATTACCACTGAAAGAGGGCCATGCCTCAGCACCACATTCTCAACGAAAAATTGGGCTGCTTCACTTGCCGTGCCCCTTTCCAGAGGCTTGGTTTCGGCGTAACGAGTGAGGTAGTCGGTGGCTACTATAATCCATCTGCGACCTGCCGATGAGGCGGGAAATGGGCCCAAAAGATCCATTTCGACTTGAGTGAATGGAGTAACAGGCACGTCAATAGGATGGAGGAGGCCTGCTGGTTTTACGGGTGGGACTTTTCTGTGCTGGCAATCAAGGAACGTCCGAACATAGTGTTGAACGGTCACCGTCAGTCTTGGCCAATAGTATTTCTGCCTCACTCAGCACAGCGCACGCGTGTAACCCAAGTGGCCGGAGGTTGGTTCATCGTGGCATGCTTGTAATACTTCACTCCTTAGAGATGTTGGCACGACGAGTAAGTAGCCGTTTTCGTGTGACGTGAAGTTCATTTTATACAGGACGTCGTTGCGCAAGCAAAACGACGAAAGCCCTCTCGCAAACAGTCTAGGTACAGCTGAAGCGTGACCTTCCAAAAAACGAAATACGGGTCCTAGTTCCGGGTCGGCTCGTTGCAGCTGTGCGATAGTAGCAGTGTTTACAACCCGACAAAGACTGTATCGTCATCATCTGCTGTTGCAGGTTCGTATGCCGCACGAGAAAAGCAATCGGCGTCTGAGTGTCGCTTCCCCAATCTGTAGACCACCGTCATGTCAACTTCTTGAAGCTTCAGGCTCCAGCGCGCAAACCGTCCTAAAGGGTCCTTTAAATTTGTCAGCCAGCAGAGGGAGTGATGGCCGCTGACAACATTAAAAGGACGGCCATACAGATATGGGTGGAATTTCATAACGGCCCACACAACCGCAAGTCACTCTTTTCTGTGGTGGAATAGTTTTCTTCCGCAAGTGAAAAAGTTCTGCTCGCGTAAGCAATTACTTGTTCAGGGCCATCCTGCCACTGCACGAGTACAGCTCCCAAGCCGACATTGCTAGCGTCGGTGTGCACTGTTGTCGGGGCGTCATCATCAGAGTGTGCGAGGACTGGTGGCTTCTGAAGGTGTTGCCGCAGCTCGTCGAACGATTTTTGCTGTTCTTCATTCCATACGAATGCGATGTCTTCTCTGGTAAGGCAGGTCAACGGCAAGGCGAATACTTCAAAACATTCTATATTTAAATTCGAATCGAAGTGAATTCAAATACTCTACTATTCATTCGAATATTCGAACCATTTGAAAATTTACACAAGCCTAAAATTAACGTTTCATTTACACCAAGGAGAACTGCTTTGCAAGGAAATGATAGATTTATGTGCATTGTTCCCATAATATAGTAGCACACAGTCCGAGTATTAAAGCCCACTGAACAAAGAAAGGTTAATGATCAATACAAAACTCAAGATACAGATTTTATTAGAATGCAGCAGAGTGGACAATAAAAAGATGCTACAAATAAAATGAGTATACTGTAGTTCTAAGCAGAGAAAATTTAATGCACCACAAATATCAGAGTATTGAACAGTATAAAGAAAAACCCCCGCTAGTTCATTCAAATGTATTGTGCGGGATAAAAAAAGCACTCTCAAACAATCATCATATTGGACACCCATTTGCTTTGTAGGATCACAGACATCACACATTAACTAACTTGCCATAAAAAGAACCCCTCAATAACCTGGGTTTCTCTGTAGGTTAGCAGCTTGTGCACATTCACATACTGCAACACTCCCCCAGTAGCAACTTCTCTCAACCAATCTAAACAAGAATTCTGGAATGCCACTGTAATTATACTGCCTGAGAGAGTTTTTTTACACACTCATTGAAAGTTAAAACAAACTAAAGAGTTTCCCTTAGGAAAAACTTTGACTTCATGAATAGAGAAACGAACTAAGTCCTCATGTCGACACTGCCAACTAGCAGATGCAGACATGAGAAACCTCATAAAGCAAAGCCAACTGGTAGTACCTGAACAGAAGCTGTTAGTGCAAACTGCGTTTACTTACGTGACCTAGCCTGTCTTTTTCAGAGTCTTCCAGGCAATGAGGTGAGCCATTCGGCAGTGGCCATGCTGAAGCGACGTACAAATTAACTGGCTCGTTTGCCAGGCGACCACGATGTGCGAGGCTGTGCTGGCAGTCGGCCGTCTTTGAAGCAGAGCTGGAGGCAGCAGCACCTTGGGGAGCCTGCAGCGATTGAGAGGGCATGGCATGTCCATAATGTTCAGGAACGTGCCCTCAGAAGGTGGTGAATCAGTTCAGAACTGAGGATGTCTGGTCTAACCCGGAGTGGCTATACACTCGTTATAGCAGTCCTTGATGACAATGCGCTTAAATCAGCTAGAAGTGCATCTGTGCATAGAATATTAATCTATACGATTATGAGGGGTGTCGTAGTGGAAGGCTCCGCAAATTTCGACCACCTATATTTCTTTAAACTGCACCTAAATCGAAGTACACAAGCCTTAAACAATTTCGCCTCCATCAGAAATGCAGCGGCCGCGGCCAGGCTACGATCCCGCCACGTTCGGGTCAGCAGTCAAGCTTGTACCTACAAAAGCCCACAGAAATTTCTTAAATTTGTTTGCGATTTTATGATTTACAGCCAATGTTAGGGACACATATGTTCCTTTTCTAGTAGCAACAACTGTGGCGTAAAATGAGAAGCAAAGCCAAGGCCAATGAGGAAACTATGCAAAGAGAGACTCATCATGCTATCTCTCTTGTTCTACTTGTGAATAGGAAGCTCTACTGTCCTTGAAGCCTTTTTTCCACACTACAGAATATTTACGATGGCCAATTATGAACTTAGCACCAATAAAGACTTAAACAAATTTAATGTATTAAGCTTCTCAGACTGCAGTGAAAGTGCGCACAAGTCGCAAGGTTGTCTCGGTGGCTCGTCGATGTAGAGTGTTTGATTTGCTCTCAACTTGCAAAGTTTACTCTCAACTTGCAAAGCTGCTAGTAAACTACATTAATACATCACATATAATTGGCGTCATGAGAGGCAAGCCTAATGGAGGAACATGCTAATATCGGTGCTACGAGAAATCCTCAGGTTGAACATTTATTAAACTTGACTTCAAGAATTTTGTCCCCAATCACAGCCGAGTACAAAGATTTTTTCCACGGTCAAAAGGAAAAAATTATTGTGCAGCGTTGCATCACAAAGAAAAATACCACAGAGAGAAAGAAGTAAGTATTTACAAGAAATCATTATTTGTCAACATTTTAAGTGTAGAAGCAACACATACTAAACAAATCCATCTCGCATTGCCATTACTAAAGGTTTGTCGCATGACAAACATGTTCTAGCAGACTATATGAAGATCACCAGCCACCGCGAGTATTTAAACCATCTCAAGCAGGACTTTTCAATTAAACCAAGGCTCAGGTGGCAGAGTACAGAAGTTCCTCTGTTGAAAGTTCGTCAAAACATTTCAACCAGAAAGGATAAGATTGTGACCTACCACTTGCAGCATGAAGCTACGATGACCACCACCAGAAAAATAAAAGTTTGAAGTGTAAAAAAGTGGCAAAGCTACCGCTAAGTCATGCAAGGCCTGAAACAGTGAATCTGGCTGGTTCTTAAGTTTGATCTGCTTCCTTGTAGGTAGTTGCAAGGCTATGTGTTGTTGGCTGCTTCTCCACGAAGAGAGGCTTGAGCGAGTTAAACCACAGTGAGTCACAGACACAAAACGGATGCCCTAGCTCCAGGGACAGAAACTCTCACTGAAATACAGTGTTCGCACCTCCCATAAATCTATGGGCATGTCGTCGTTCGCTCAGGGCTTCCGTCACTTCGGGGGGGAGTGTGAGATGTTTCCACACAGTGGCCGCTGCCTTTCCAGTTCCCTAGTTATTCTCTCGTATGCACCGCTGAAGCGCTCCGCACAGATGCTTCAGCAAAGTTGAAACCTGCCTCCACGGTATTTATCTTTAGGCGAGTCAATGGTTAACGAGGAGGATAGCTTTTTGTGCCGTCCAAAGCTTTTATGGCAGGCTTAAGCAGCTTTGGTGTTAAGAAAATTCATTTTAGCCTAAAATGAGCCTCTTCCGGCCTTGTGAGCTTCCGCAGAACCCATTTACCGTGGAGGCAGTAATGTTGCGCATCTCAAGATGCATTTAAGAATGCTAATAGTTAAGAAGAAAGTACACAGAAAGTATACACAGAACAATGTGCAACAAAGCAACATATAAGCAAAGATAGACGAGCCACAGAAAATCAGTCCATTTAGGGACATATCTTGGCAAGACAGAAAGTTGAGCCAGTTGGTTGGGAATTATCGTGAACTTGGTTTATAGTGAAACATCAGAAACACAGACACAAGGAAGGAGCAAAAGACAGAAAAAAAAAGAAAATACAGGACGGCACTGGTATGAGCTCGTTAGTGCAAAATGCTGCCTTTCTTTCGCGATAGATTGATTGATATGTCGGGTTTAACATCCGAAAACCACCATGTGATTATGAGACGGCATAGTGGAGGGCTCCGGAGTCTCTTTCTCTTTTGCCTGCCTGCTTCCTTGTGTCTGTGTTTCTGGTGTCGCACTGTAAACCAAGTACACGTTGAATGGGAACATATCTATTTCATGTTTACGTAATGGTCATTACCAATTCTTCGTATCGTACCATATTTCCTAAAGCAAATTTTGTTCCGCTCTCACATTCGGTGCCCTAATGTGGTGGATGCTTTGCATACTACTGTCGAATGAGTAACACAGTTGAAATCGTATACTGATTTAATTTCTGATGTGTTAGAAAAACGAAAACAAAGAGATCCGCTATTATGCAAACATTTCGCCATGAGGTCCAACCGGCGATGCTTGCCACAACCAAGCAAGAAAAGTTGGAATTTTCAAGCAGCTCACCTGGTGTGTCCTTGGCATCACTGGCAGATCAAGTCGCGACCAAGGTAAGCTGCAAGCCCGAAATGGTCCGAGTACAGCCAGGTCACTGCACCAACAGACACCAAGAAAACAAGCACCAATGAGCACAGGCAAGGTTACTAAGTACAGCGGCCGAGTGAGCTACGAGATTGTCGAGGTCGCTCCTTCGAGCTCGACAGGGACTCAGTGCCAGAGAGCACTTTGTAGAGCACTCTCTGCAAAGTACGAAGTGATCTAGCCTAACTAGTCCCTCTCTCCGCTCTGGAGAGCCGAGTACGTACAGCAAAGACGGGCTTTGCCGTACGTACTCGGCTTTGGCCGGCAAAGATAATTTTGTGGGGCATTATACTCCAAACAATGTCTAATGAGAGCGGTTTCGCGCGCAGAAAAACGCTTGCCAATTGGTGAAAAAGCACCGCAGGTCACTGGATCGAATGCCGGCTGCGGCGGCTGCATTGCCGATGGAGGCGGAAATGCTTTAGGCCCGTGTGCTCAGATTTGGGCGCACGTTAAAGCCCAGGTGGTCAAAATTTCCGGAGCTCTCCACTACGGCGTCTCTTATAATCATATGGTGGTTTTGGGAGAACAAACCCCACATATCAATCAATCAATTAATCAATTGGTGAAAAAACAATGAACTAAAAGAGAAAAGAAAGCTGACAAACCTTACACCGTAGCCGCTGCAAAGTGGTCGCTCACTGCTCGCCACAGAACACACTACCACTTGTGCTCGCTTTTTGGTTTCATTGGCCCAAGGAGCAACGCAACAACGGAATCGAATGCTGAAGCACCTAAACGAGAATGAGGAGTTTGTGGGCTACCAAGTCACTTCTGAGGCACCGAGGTAACTCCCGTGGAAGCCAGCGGCTGATTCATATTTTGTTCAAACAGCGATACTTCCGGCGACCACACTTCTGTTTTTGCAGCGCGCGCGCTGTGGCCCACGACTCCACGAGGTTCAGGTGTCGCCCTCTATAATTGTTTACCGTGACGTTATATTGGCGCTAGCTGTCATCTTCAAAACCAAAACTTCTCTTAGTTTTAAAAAAAGTGACATTGTGTATGTGCCTACAATATCAATATTTTTATAATAGAAAATGCATACTTCAACAGTTGTACTTTCTCTTCTAATTTTTTTTTCGATGAAACAGCGTTTTTTGTCATAGAGTTTTATACAATGATACCTAAGAGGAATCTGGCGCTGCAATCGTGTACCCTCAGAGCACGGAGAAAGGAAAGGAACCTTTCCTTCCTGCGTGCCTCATAGGAATTATTTACAGGCTTCGAATAGGATCATATTAGCCAGCAAACTGTCTACAAATCTTTTTCAACAGTTTCAGTTTCGTTCTTTGTGTGGAGTTGGTAGGTGGGTGCGATTGACTGAAGCTGCGCCTTTGTTGTTAAAAGAAGCTGAAAACTGCTAGGCCTCTCAATTCACTGCAACGCTGGATTGACAGTTGACAGTATGAGCGAAGCGTCGTCTACTCACTGCTGTGCATAGATGTAGCGTCCCATGCTAGTGCAGGGTATTACATCGCGTTCACGTTTGTTTTTAGTGCGTCTGGTCAAAACTCGTTGAAATAAACCATAAAGAAATAAAAAAAAGGTTAAAAATGGACACTCCCGCAGACCCCAGCGGCCCAATCGACCCTAGCACACCTGGTGATTGGTGAGAGCAAGTGACGTGCGCTTCCTGTTTCGGTTTCACTAGCGCAAATTTTGAATTACTTTGCGTAACCGACGTTTGGCTATGACGAAAGTTCATGATTTTAGACCACTTTTCATCGCCTAAATGGATAGTTTTTGTAGGTCGTTTTGATTTAGCGATTCCCTGTTTTGTTTTGTTCAGTGGTTCGTGCGAATTGGTCGTGACGTAATTTTTATTTCGATTAAGTTATAATAAAAAGAGATGCAGGTAATGATAATTCACTACGGTTTTATTCATCGCGCTTGTGTTTTTCTTTTTGAACAAGTGATCAATGTATATATCAGTCAAAGAGACAGAGTATCCGCAATGTTTTATTCAAAGGCAAGGTAGAGTCTGATAATATAAAAAAGCACAATATGACAGAGGTAGACAACAAATACATCTCGCCTTACAAATAAATTGTAACAAATATTGTAACAAATACAGAGAGAACACAGGCAACGCACACATCGCTAGAGTTGGCAGAAGCTGAGAAGCTGGTGAAGTATGACACACCGGGCCAGTGGGTAAGTAAGGATCTATGGCAAAAACACAGCGCACAATGCTGATGAAGAAGGAAGAAGTGACATATACACAGCAATGAAGTCGCGAATCACGCCTGGGGTTAACCGAAATAATGCATAGAAAAAAAGAGCGCACAGAAACCACACGACACAATATAGAAGAAAGGCAAAGGTGCAGTGTGCTGGCTGTGCTTACGAACAGCTAGCCCAAAATTAAAAAAAAGTAGACTTGATGCCTGCTTGTCCTCAGAAAGGTAGGGCTTTGCAGCTTGCTCACTACGTGAAAGACAAACTTTATGCTACAACACTGGCAGGTCTTGTGGCTCTTCTTATGCGTCGCCTTCATCAAAAACTTAAGATCCCAAGTGATTTGCGTCTGGGTGTTGCTGTGACGCTTGCGAGCTAAAATAGATTGTAGTCATCACTTATCCAGAATTGTGGACCTTAATTGGTGCTACGAGAGCGGTATTACAGGGCTAATAAATAGCAGAAGGAAACCACTTTGGCTCATCATTTTTCACTAAGGCTCTACATCGTACGTTATCACTCACAAGCTATATAAAAATAAAATGGCAGCGTCAGCAGCCCTATCAAACGCTACAAGTTTGGGTATTCTTTTGAAAATTTTGATGGGCGAGATGAGGAGGTTGATGAGAAGCTAAAATACGAAAAGCGTGATAACGTGAACCGTGCCCACTTCATACTGTGTTCCTTACCCGCTCGAAGACATTTCAACAAGCGGTTTTGTTATCGATATATTACTTGAGCTGGAGAGATAAAGCATACACAGAGACCAAGCGACCCACAGTAAAGTGTACAGTTTGCCCGCATTTGCTACAAAAATACAGACAGGATACCCAACATTCTTTTTAAGGTTATACAAATCACTCGAGCGAATACACAGTGTCCCTACTCCTCATAGCGGGTAACCAAAACAATGTATGCAACGAAGGAGTGGTTAGTCCAGTTGAACTGAATATAAGCATATAAGACCATAATGAAGTATGAAGTCTGCTGTAACGAAGTAATAACATAACAAATCTATTGCAGGATTCGGCTCAACTCGAATACTTTAGGGTAAACCCGCCGCTAATTGCTAACCTTTGAACTTGTCAAGCTGTATGCCTGAGATTGAAGACTGGAACCTAACCCTATCTAAGTTTCGGTTAACAAAACGCACATGCCAACATAAACGAACCCGGCAAAACATTTTCAGAAACTTCGCGCGACACCCAGCAGAGCAGAAATGAAAATCGCCAACACTTGACAGATGGTGATACAAAACATCGCACACTTTCAGGTGATGTGCGGTGGCCTCAATTATGGCAAGAAAGCGAGATTCAAGTTGTTGTAGGTATGCAAAAGCTGCTTCTGATGGCACAGTGGGATTCCCAAAAAGTTTGCTGGGGACGTGGTATGCTTTGAGCATTGTGAAATACTGGTGGGTACCCTTAAGCATCTCACTGTCGTCTTTCAGTAACTGTGGGCAACTGCAACCGTCACATGCATTCCGAAGGAAGTGTTTGATGACAAAACCAGCTACATAATATGCAGCGGAGTCATCGATAATATGGGAGAGAATGTTGGTCGCAAGTTCAGAGAGATCATCTAGACCGGGAAAGTCATGATGATGATGATGACGATATATGGTGTTTTTTGGCGCAAGGGCCATTCGATGGCCAAAGAGCGCCAGTTCCTGGGACATGGGATGTGGAAAATGATTGTGATTAGCGGCTGTATAAGGGCCATAAAATTCCTCGCGGTAAGGCGGGTAAGAACATACAAGTAATAAAATCATGACCATGCCGTGAAAGGTGTGTGTGGTGTGAACAGATGACAAAAGTTGGTGATAATAAAAGACGATGGTGGATATGTATGGCTTTAGCACAAGTGCCTCACTCGTTCATACCCTTGCGTCCAAGGGCCGTGAGGCAAGTGCTTTCTTGTGTAGCCACCGCAGCGAAAACCTCTCTAGAGAGGTCGTATATAATGGAAAACTATGAATTTCTTTTAAAAACGCTAACAACAATTTATGACTAAAAAGCGGGTCCCTACCGACGAACATTGCAGGGTGTAAAGGTATATGTTGTTGGTAGGGTAATGGAAAATGTTGTTTTCTTATAGTGTTCAATTGTTTGCACTGAATTAAAATGTGAAGAACTGTTAGTGCTTCACCACATCTGTCACACAATGGTGGATCGCCACCTGATAAAAGATATGAGTGTGTCGTGTATGTGTGTCCTATCCTCAGCCTCGTTAATGTTACCTGTGTATGACGTGATTTTGATACTGGTAGCCAATGGCCAAGGTGTGGCTTGATAACGTGTAGTTTGTTTTGTATGTGTGTATCCCAATTGCTCTGCCAGTAGTCCCTGAGCTTTCGTTTGAGAGACGGCTTAAGATCAAGGGCCGGGATTGATGTGGGTGTAGTGGCGGTGCTTTCGTGGACGGATGCAGCAAGCTGATCCGCCATCACGTTGCCTTGAATCTCACGCTGCCCTGGCACCCAGCACACTACAACATGTTGGTTGAGTGTGTAGACTGTGGGTAAAATGGAGTAAAGTGAGACGAGAACAGGGTTTTTTTGTTTTTTTTACTGTGCAGAGCCGTTACCACACTGAGGGAGTCTGTATAAATTACTTCTTTTTGTATTTCATACTGTTTGATGTGTTTAGCTGCCGCAAGTATCGCGTAAGCTTCCGCTGTGAAGATACTTGTGCCTGGATGTAGAAGGCCAGCATCCGAAAAGGAAGGGCCAACAGCTGCGTAGGACACAGAGGAGTTGGACTTTGAGGCGTCTGTAAAAAACTCAGGACGTGTGTATTTGTGTTGAAGTTCCAGGAAGTATGTTCGGATATGGGCAATAGGCGCATGTTTTGTAACTTCTAGGAACGAGACATCGCAGTCTATAATCTGCCACTGCCACGGTGGCGGGTATGCTACAGGAGCCATTAAACTGTGTTCAAGTGACACTCCAGTTTCTTCAGCTAGACCCTTCAGGCGTACTGAGAAGGGCTGCCTCATCGAAGGCCTGTTTTGGAACAGAATGGAGCTCGACAGATCATTAGTAGTAGAGTATGAAGGGTGCTTCTTGTCTGCTTTCACCTTCAGGAAATATACAAAGGACATGCAAGTTCTCTGCAGATGAAGCGGCCGCTCATTTGACTCAATATAAAGGCTTTCTACGGGGATGGTGCGAAAAGCACCCGTAGAAAGGCGGATGCCCAAATGGTGCACGGGGTCCAGCATCTTCAAAGCATTTTGAGTCGCAGACTGATAAACAATGGCCCCATAATCTAAGCGGGTGCGAATGAGGCTTCTATACAAATTGATGAGACATTGCCTGTCACTACCCCACGCAGTACGTGACAACACTTTCATAACATTCATGGCTTTTAAACATTTTGTTTTTAGATACTTGATGTGCGGTACGAAGGTCAACTTCTTGTCCAAGATTAAGCCTAGGAATTTATGCTCCGCATTGACAGACAGACGTTGACCGTTCAGTTCAATGTCAGGTTCCGAATGCATGCCTCTCTTTCGAGAGAACAAGACACAGGTGCTTTTTTGTGGGTTAAGTCGAAATCCGTTTTCAACTGCCCATTTGGAGACCTTGTTTAAACCCAGCTGAACCTGCCGCTCACACATTGCCAAGTTGCATGACTTGAAGCCAAGCTGAACGTCGTCGGCATATGTACAATAAAACATATTGCGGGGGATGGACAAGTGCAAGGAATTCATTTTGATAATAAAAAGTGTGCAACTAAGTACACCACCTTGTGGCACGCCTGTTTCCTGGACAAATGTTCGGGAGAGAACACTGCACACACGAACACGGAATATTCGGTTTGACAGGTAACTTTCAATTATGTGAAACATTCTTCCGCGCACACCAAGGTGGGACAGGTCTCTTAGAATTCCAAAACGCCATGTTGTATCATAAGCCTTTTCGATATCGAGGAACACAGAGAGATAATATTGTTTATGGACGAAGGCGTCTCTGATCTGTGCCTCAATACGAACAAGGTGGTCTGTGGTGGATCTACTTTCTCGAAACCCGCACTGAAATGGGTCGAGCAAATTGTTTGTTTCTAAGTAGTGGAGTAAGCGGCAATTAATCATTTTTTTCAAATAGCTTACAGAGGCAGCTTGTTAACGCTATAGGTCTGTAACTTGATACAGTAGAGGGATCCTTTCCCTGCTTCAAAATTGGAAATATAACAGCCTCCTTCCAGGAGGAGGAAATCACGCCTGAAAACCATATGCGATTATAAAGAGAGAGGAGAGTTTCTTCAGTTTCGGAGGGTAGTTCCTTCAGCATCGCGTACATTACGTTGTCAGAAGCTGGGGTAGATGTATTACAGCAGTTGAGTGCTGTTCGCAGTTCTGCTAAGCAGAATGGTGCATTATATGCCTCATTTCTTAGGGATTTTCTTTCTAACTCTTGTTTTTCTTTTCGTGCCTTGTAATTCTGGAAGGATTCGGAGTAGTGTGAGGAGCTCGATATGTGTTCGAAATGTGTGCCAAGAAAGTTGGCTTGATCCTCCAAGCTTTCCCCGAGGCTATTTACTAGTGGAAGAGAATAAGTTTGTTGGCCCTTAATTTTCTTTACCTTATTCCAGACTTTCCCCTCATCTGCGTACGAGTTGATACTCGATATAAACTTTGTCCAGCTCTCTCGTCTAGCTTGTCGACGCGTTTCCGTGCCTGCGATTTGACCTGCTTGAAATTTTCCAGGTTTTCTGCTGTAGGGGAATCGCGAAGCAACGCCCATGCTTTGTTCTGAGTGGTCCGTGCTTTCCTGCATGCGTCGTTCCACCATGGGACTCGCCGTTTAGAAGACATGCCACTCGTTTTGGCTATACATTTAGATGCGGCATCAAGTATAAAAGCTGTAAAATACGTGACAGCGTCATCAATGGTCAGGGCAGACAGCTCGGTCCATGTCATGTGTGTAAGAATTCTATACGCTTCCCAATCAGCTGAGTCAATCTTCCATCGAGAAACCTGCGGGGGTAGTTGATCTTTGTTCAGCGCACTCAGGATGATTCTGAAGTGATCACTTCCATAAGGGTTTTTAAGAACGTTCCACTTAAAAACAGGTAAAAGGGACGGTGATGAAATGCTAGGATCTATGGAGGAGTATGTGTTGTTTGCAAGGCTAAAATACGTAGGCTCCTTTATATTTAAAAGACATAAACTAGAAGAGAAAAGGAGCTGCTCAATGAGACGTCCTCGCGCAGCACAGTGAGCATCGCCCCACAGGACATTGTTGATTTATTGATTGATATGTGGTGTTTAACGTCCCAAAACCACTATATGATTATGAGAGACGCCGTAGTGGAGGGCTCCGGAAATTGAGACCACCTGGGGTTCTTTAACGTGCACCCAAATCTGAGCACACGGGCACAGGACATTGTGTGCATTAAAATCACCTAGAACCAGAAACGGCTCTGGGAGCTCATCTATTAATGATTCCAGATCACGTTTGTGTAGCTGTTGATGTGGTGGTATGTACACAGAACATATGGTAATGAGTTTGTTAAAAAGTACAGCTCGAATCGCCACTGCCTCAAGGGCCGTTTGGAGCTTCAAATGCTGGCATGCTATACTACGATCGACTATAATGGCTACACCACCAGATGGTACGACAGGATCCTCCCGGTCTTTTCGGAAAATAATATATTGTCGTAGGAAGTCCTTGTGCTTAGGAGTTAAGTGCCTTTCTTGCACACATAGCACTTTCGCGTCAAACTTCCACAGAAGTTCTTGGACGTCATCTAGATTTCTAAGTATTCCCCTTACATTCCACTGTATGATTTTGTCCATAGTGGAAAAAAGGGAGAAAGTGCCGTGTGCAAAGACGGGGATTAACTCATTTTACAGGGCCTTTGTCAGGCCCTGTAATCGGCGTTCTTTCCTTTTTGGGGCGGTCGAGCGAAGCTCGCCGCTCCTTTGGCGCTTCCTGCGCCATTTGGCTTGAATTGGTGTCCATAGCCTCTTGCGAGGCACTGGACATCCGCTCTAAAGAGCGATCTGTGCGTCGCTTAGACTTCGCCTCGATCGAAGAAGTCTTTGTCCCCACCGAGCTGGGGGTTGATGAAGCCCCCTTGGCCTCGTGATTGCCCTGGCTGCTGCCAGAGCTTGTAG